>NC_050445.1:155601806-155729427 GCF_903995425.1 Onychomys torridus
CTTCACTCTCTACCCAATATATGCTAACTGAACAACTATGGACAAAATCTGGGTCCAAGTTGAGAAGCTGAATATCAGGGTGGCGCCTCACTCTGCTGGGGCTCAAAAGGCATTGTGTGCCCTACACCCTGAAGCTTTAAATTCAGGGAGACTGGAAGGCCTCAGAGGCAAGGGTTCTCTCTTCCATCTCACAATCTGTCACTCCAGAAACCAGAACTGTTACTGCCCCTCCCTTCTTCCTCCTCTCCTGAAGACCCTCGTTCCAGAACCAAGGCACTCCCTAGCCACACCACCTTCCCTCTCCCAGTCAATGCCATTTGAACACACCCCTGGCCCAATCACGGTTTCCATGGGAGATCCCCATCGATAGAAAATTAATAGGAAGCACACTTTGTTCCCAGGTCTTTCCACATTCATTCTGAAAACTCCCACAGAGTATAAAACTTAGATTATAGAAATGTGTTGTGGTTTTTCTTGCCAGCCTGCCTTTGTTATGGGTCTGACCCCAGATAAAGGAAAACATTCTCAGTGTACAGATAATCTCCAAAACTAAGGTCTAGTGACAATGAATGCCACAACTGCCAATCTCACTCTTGTGCCAAGGCAGGAGACTCACCCAGAATAGAACCAGGCCCAGAAAGACGGTTAAATGCTAAAGTGCTTGCTACACAATCATGAAGGACTGAGTTCAGATCCCCAACGTGGAGGTATAAGCCAGGCATGGTGGCATGTGCCTATAACCTCAGTTGTGGGGCTGATACAGGGTCAGAGATGAGCAGAGTTTTCTAGCTGCTCTTCTATCAGAAATAGTGAGCTACAGGCTCAGTGAGAGACCCTGTCTCACTAAATGAGATATAGTGTCATAGAGGAGGACACTTGATGTCAGTTTCTGGATTACAGAAGTGCACACACACACATATACACACACACACCAATATCACACATACACATACACACCACCAGTATCACACACACATATACACATGCCAATATCACACACACACATACTCACATATACCAATATCATACACACATAGCAGTATCACACACACATACACCAGTATCACACACACACACACACATACACACACACACACACACACGCAGAATTAACAACACACTACCTTCTATCACAGCTCATTCTCTTTAGCATCAAGAATTACTACGGTTAGGGATTAGCTCAGTGGTAGAGCAATTGCCTACCAAGTGCAAGGCCCTGGGTTTGATCCTCAGCTCAAAAAAAGAAAAAGGATTACTCAGTCTCAAGGTCAAGAGTAATAAAGTAAGATATCAGCTCCCATCCTATGAGTCTGCTCTCTTGCACAAATGTACACAGTCCTACATATCACATACATACATGTATCCATACATCCCCTCCACATACACACACACACACACACACACACACACACACACAGAAAAAGAGAGAGAGAGAGAGAGAGAGAGAGAGAGAGAGAGAGAGAGAGAGAGAGCATAAAAGCCCTAGACTGGATTTGCAGGCCAGAGGTAGCATACTTTTTCAGTGTATGTGTGTGTGTGTGTGTGTGTGTGTGTGTGTGTGTGTGTGTGCAAAGCCCTGGATGAGACCTATATTATCACTGAAGAAGAAAGAAGGGCCTGGATCTGCAAATGTACAAGCTCAGACTTATCATTCACTTTTAATCCTAAAAATGTCAGTCGCTGCCACCACTTCCGATACCACCAAATGAATAGACGTAGGCAATGAGCAAGCAGGAAGGAAAAGACATGCATTCTGAGTATTCTATAAAAAACAAAGGCTGGAGAGATGTCTCAGAGGCAAAGAGCACTGGCTGTTTTGGCAAAGGACTCAGGTTCAATTCCCAGCACCCATGTGTTGCCTTACAACCGTCTGTAACTCCAGTTTCGGGGAATCTGATGCCCTCTTCTAGTCTCTGAGGGCACCAGGCATGCACATGGTGCACATACATGCATGCATGCAAACACTCATCCACATAACACATGTTGAAATATAGTTAAAAATGAATGATCCCACAGTAAGCAGACATCTCTCTCATCAAGGAGACGCCAGCTTTGTGGAATCTTCCAGGCCTATCAGCTCTATCAAAAACCCAGCTGCTGGTGAAACATCCTAATTTCCTCAATGTCAGTCTCTCACAAACGAGAAGAAACGCCTCTGAAATCTACCTCTCCTATCTGAGCCAGAGCCTCTGGTGGTTATGATTTGCCCTTTCGTTCATTTTCTGTGGAGAAACATGTTTAGTTTCACAGGTAATTGATAGCCTTCAGCACATACATGTAACTTACTATCATCGAAGGAAAAGATTCGCTTTGGTGAATTAAAATGAAACAATTTCTCCCAAATAAAGGGTAAAAGCAAAAAAAAAAAAAAAAAAAAAGTTAAGGGGATTAATAGGCCAGGGCTTCATCTACTTCTACATTTAATTTGATGTCATGAGAGCTGCAGGCATTTCAAAACATACCTCTTTTATTCTCCTATAAAGTCTGCACGATTTTGGCTTTTGCAATAGAAGCAGTTAGGTGGGGAGGGGAGGGCTGGATTCTGTATCTATGCTAAAGAAAAAAGGAGAAGCGGGGTTGACCGTAACCTGAGGCCCCAGCTCCTGCAGAGAGCCTGTTGTTCTGAAAGCAAGGTGCTCCACACGATCTAATCATAGCACTAAACCTTGTTACAAGCCCTTTTACAGCTCCAATATCTGGGTTACATGGAAACACGCTGGAGAGCCTCCTTGTACTATGAAATAAATGTCATTCTGACTGGCATCCTCTCTTCCAGCAAGTAATTTCCCTCTGCTGATAAATCGATACGGCAAAAAAACAAATGGGAGTGCACAATGGGCACAGTGTGGATTACATTTTTATTCATTCCAGAGCCCTGCAGCCAAGGTGTTTAAAGCAGAAAATGATGCGCTGGGGCTGGGAAACCAGAGAGATACACCGGAGACACAGAGATAAGAAAAGAAAGACAAAGGAGGTAAAGGAAAGAGAGGAACAAAGAAGAAACCAGAGGGGGGGAGCAGTGCAGCAGAGAGCGCCCCTACCAGGCAGTCAGTTGGAACTTGTGCCAGAGAGAAAGATTCCTGTCTGGATGCTTGCTCAGCTCTTCACAGCAAGGTGACTCAGCAGGTCAAGGCAGGGCCTCTGTGACCAAGCTTGGTGACCTGAGCTCAGTTCCCGGGACCTACACTGTAGAAGGAGAGAACTGACTCCTACCCACAATTGTCCTCTGACCTCACAAGTAGGTCATGGCATGCGGTGGCACAGACATACACATGCAGGTGTGAGCATGCACACATATGCAGATATAACTTAAAAATGAGAAATGATTGGGAAAACACACGCGAAACCCTTTTGCTTTAACATATTGACTCTATAAGGTGGCAGATCACTCAATAAGATCTAAGGTCAGGTTTTCCTGACTTGTTGAGTTTTGATGTCGACCATCAGGATTCAGCCATGAAAATTCACCTGGAAACCTTGACTAAAACTGACACCACCAATCCTCCTCATCTCAGCAAGTCCTCTAACCACTTGTCTTCTCTGTCTTTAGCATGGGAAGGGAAAAGGCAAGAACACTGACCCCTCCTCAGAGGGACAGGAAACAGGAAGTGTAAGGAACAGAACTACTCTGGATCCCGGAAGAGTATTATCACGGAGAGGAGATGTGAGACACATTCTTCACTGCAGTGCTCATGACAGTTTGTCTTCTCTGGGCAATATAATAAAGCCGAATTCTGAAAACCCCCCTTCTCTGTGTAAAGAATAGGTAATTCCAGTCACTTACTGTGGTATTTAGTTGCTGTCAGGCATGGAAGTAAAAATAACAGAATTTTAAAATTTTAGTGTGCATAGAGAGCTTATTCACTATTTTAAGCTTTAGATTTAAGCCTGAAGTAAGGTGTGTCACTCCCCTTCTCTCAGTTTCCTCATCCATAAAATGGGAGCAATTGTCAACACCTTTTTTAGAGAAAACTAAGAATTGGTTTCAACGAGTTGCTTCAGACAACTTCTGTCACAAGAGTTGGTACCACAGAATTCAGAAAAATCAAAAAAAGTTAATTATCATCAATGTAATTGCCGTTAATTTCTTGGAGTATCTACAGTTATCGGTTAGGTGTCCTCAAAAGCTTCCATTTGGCTACCAAGATAACACTGTGCACCCAGGATGGTAGGCTGTGTGTATCATGGGAATACATGTTTTTTAATATTTATTTTTATTTTGTATGCATAAGTGTTTTGACTGCATGTGCGTCCGTGTACCGTGTCAGTTCCTGGTACATGCAGAGGCCAGAGGAGGGCATCATATCTCCTAGAACTGGAGTTACAAATGGTTGTGGACCTCCATGTGGGTGCTGGGAACTGAACCCAGGTCCTTTAGAGCAGCTGGTGCTCTTAACCTCTGAGCCATCCCTCCAAACCAGGGATACGTGTTTACACAAGTTTTTACAGATATTTTTGTGGTTTTGCTCTTTGTCCTTTTGAGACAGGGTCACACTCTAGGCCAGACTGGATTGTAACTCATAGACCACACCAGCATCAAACTTACAGCGATCCTCCTGCCTCAGCTTTGCAAGATCTGGGATTATAGATGTGCATCACCATATCAGTTTTAAATATTCTTAACTTTCCAGTGATATCCCTCCTCACTGAGCAGCCCTGTGATAGCCCTCACTGAGCAGTCCTGTGATAGCCCTCACTGAGCAGTCCTGTGATAGCCCTCACTGAGCAGCCCTGTGATAGCCCTCCTCACTGAGCAGCCCTGTGATAGCCCTCACTGAGCAGTCCTGTGATAGCCCTCACTGAGCAGCCCTCTCTGAGGCTGTCAACACCCTCTCTGAGTAGCCAGGGTAAGTTAAAAATGGATCACTACATCCAACATGCACTTTTAACTTTGTCCTTGGATATAGGTAGTCTGCTTTTTGTGTCTTAAGTACTTAGACTCAGTCTGCTTACAACTCTATAGTCAGTTAATTCTACCCTCGTGGCCTACCTACTTTGCCCCATCAAAATGAGAAGACACTGTTCTGGGTTTTAACAAGGGCCCTCAGCTGTGAACAAGAAAGAAACAGGGACAGCAGTGAGCACTTGACATTCATTCTTTCTCTCAAGTCAAAGGTGGGCTTACTCCACATGCCCTGTGCTATCCTTGTTACCCATGAACCTTTGCTGTTTTCACAAATGGCTTCCTGATGCAATTTCAATATACTAGGCACACTGAAGACTAATGGAATGCATAAGCTTCTTGCCCTTCCAAGAACCAAGTATCAACTTTGATGTGGAGATACATCCTTTGAGAATGTGTGGAAGCTGTACTAGGAAAACCAACCTTTTTCCACTGGCTAAGGAGGGTGGGTCCTGTGCTGCTGGCACATGGGTTCAGCACACGGTTCTGTTCTCATTTAAGTATTGCTCTATGGCCAGGTTATTTATTACCCCAAATTGAAGGCTATAGAGGACATAGCAGCCTATGAAGGACAAAGATAAGCTAGAAGAAAGTTTAAAGGCACATAGTAAGGGGAATGTAAAGTAGAATTGTTGCCAATTAAAGTAGCCAGGGAATTAGGGAGGTGAAATGTAATTATCTACATTAGAGCTTGGCCAGGCTTCTCTACTCATCAGGAGGAAAAAATGGAATAAGATGCCTAAGTCTTCCTTTCCTGGAACACAACTGGCCTTCTCATTTAACAAATTTGAAACTGCATGTAAGTCCCATACTTCAACTTAAAACAATTATTTCATAAAGCAATGCCTCTGTAAATGGGAGCGTTAGAGGAGGCATAGAGAACTGGCCACAGCAGTGAATGTTAGGGGCATGACTGCGTTCACAGCAAGTCCGAGTCAGATGCAGAGTATTTTAAATGACTGTTTATGGTTAGTCACGCCAACACGGATGGATCTAAGACTGAACAAGTGTCTCAAGACCAGTAACTTTTACTTGAGTTAGTACACTAAGCCCTCCCCACAGAGGGCATGTCACCATGGTAGCAGGTAATGAAGACTGATGCCATCTGCTGCCTGGGGAAGCCCTAGATGTAAGCAGTGAAATGTGAGCAGCCGCCACTCTTTGCTAACCAGGACACAGAGAGGTGAGAGTGTATTTAACCACTGCTTGAGGACTAGCAGGTTCCACCACAAGCCTGGCCAGGTTAGGTTAGGTTAGATACTTCTTAGCTCAGCATCCTCCTAATTTAAGGCTTTCCACTCTGACTTCTGAAGGGCCTGAGGAATTCTAATTTTTTTTTTCCTTTCCTGACTTGACCATAAAGATGAAGCTGGGGTGCTTTAATTACCATTCAGAGCCAAAGCCTTGCCCTTTGATATGGAAATCCCACTTGTGCCCCCACCTTCTCCCTGCCCCTTCCTGCACTTTCCCAGGAGGAATTTTAAGCAGCTTTGTCCAACCAGCTGATAGTGCACAGCTCCTGGGAAGGCGTAAGTTGCATGGTGTGTCTTCTGTAAGACGGCAGAGCTGAGCCAGGACAGAACTGGAAAGAAAAGGGGTGAAGGAGGGGGGAGGGTGGGTGAGAGGGAGACACAGAGAGAGAGGGAGAGAGAAAGAGAGAGAGAGAGAGAAGAGAAGGGGAAGAGAGGGGCAGAAAGAGAGAGAGAGAGAGAGAGAGGGAGAGACAGAGAGAGAGAGAGAGAGAGAGAGAGAGAGAGAGAGAGAGAGAGAGAGAGACACCCCGAGCATTAGGGTGGATGAATTTGTTTCTACCCTACCAGCATGAAGTGTGGCCAGGCGACACAACGCCTCTCACTTTACACTCACACAGAGCGCCAGCTATGCATGCATGCTGCCATGTACAGCCACACAGTCATTGTCATCTGCCTTCTGTGTGACTCCCGGCTTAGCTATAATTATTAATTGCACTTGTCAACTGTCATTAATTCCTCTTTAACATCCCTGTCTTTGAGTAATTAGACAGAACGGCCTCACTGAGCCCATTGTTTAGAGTCCCCTGAAAGAGCCCACTGGGCTTTCAGGAGTACAATAGAGGGCTTCTTGTTAACCCTTCATGAGGGCATGCTGAGCTGAAGGGAAGGGCTGGCCCAGGTTTAGGCTGCCTGCTTTGGCTTTGGGCAGACACGCAGACACATCTGAATACTGTTTAAGTGGAACTAGATTTTAAATATTTCTTCCCTGAACACGTGGGATATTTAAAGTTGACTGAGAAGTAAAGAAAGGCCTGAAGGAAAAACAGTATTTCACTAATCTGCACCATGGGATGTATCACCATTTTCCTATGTATTCTTATGCTTTGTATTTGAGACAAGCCAAAATCTTTGAGAACATTTTCTTATGTTTTTGACACAACACACACAATATATATCGTGTGTGTGTGTGTGTGTGTGTGTGTGTGTGTGTGTGTGTACATTAAGAGAAAGGTGTCTTGAGATGTCTTCTGAATTCTCTGAAGCACAAATACTTTAACACATTACGGTTAAAAAGCCAGTTTTGCTGAACCCTCTTTTGGCTTTCTACATATGTAATGCCCAATGACAGTTTTTATTTTATATTTATTTATGTATGTGTGTGTGTCCATCCATGAGTGTGTGTGTGTGTGTGTGTGTGTCCATCCATGAGTGTGTGTGAGTGTGTGTGTGTGTGTGTGTGTGTGTGTGTGTGTATCTGCTGGTGCCACCAAGGCCAGAGAGAGAATGGTAGCCCCTGGAGCTGAGGTCCTGGCAGTTATGAGCCGTTCATCACAGTTGAACTTGAATCCTTCATAAGAGTAGCAAGTGCTTTTAGCCACTTTATTTTTTATCTCCAGCCTCCAACTAACAGCACTTTCACTTATGCTATTAGAGGCCCCAAATACTTTATTACATTCAGTTAGTTTGATTGTTCATAAGTTTGTTTTGTAAGACAGGATCTCTCGTAGCCCAGGCTAACCTTATATGCTCTATGTGGCTGAGGATGACCTTGAACTCCTGACCTTATCTCCTCTCCCAAGTGCTAAGACTACATGCCTGCACCACCACGCCCAGCTTTATTTGACATTAGAGCTCCTCATTTTGAAAGACTTACTTGGGTCCCTAAATGCCACTAGTGTCCCTCAATGAAAGACAAGGTGTGACACATGGCTTGCTTCGAGGAGCAGCTCTTGCTGAATGACGGTTATCATTTAACGTGGCACATCACTTGCAAAATTCTGCAATACACGAAGATGTTGTACTACTGCTGTCACTATGACTTATGAGCCCAAATCACTTTGATGGTGTTGCACGGATTTGTAATTTTAAATTCTCTAGCAAATTAGATAAGGGGAAGGCCATGCTGAGGAGGAGAGGCACTTGGCCATTTTTTAACAAACATTTTTTGGAAAAACAAGGGACTTTAATGCAAAAGCAAAGCACTCTCATGTAGCAAAGCTTTTCTGGATGTTGTGCCAAAAAGAAAAATCATAAGAATTTCTCGGAAAGAAAATTAAGGTCTGTGGAGTTGCAGAAAATAAAGGGGAGTGACTCTGATTACCTGGCCTCATTAGAGCCATTTCCCACACTATCTCCATGATAAGGGTTTCTTCCACTGCCTCGGGAGTGCTTTTTGCAATAATAACATTTATTGAAGTCTAGATGTGTGTTCTATGTACTTTATATACATTAATTCATTTAATGCTCAGATCTCTGTGAAATAGGTACTATTATTCAATTTCAGAGATGGGAAAACTGCAAAAACTGGTTCAGAAGTTGTCCAAGACTGGCCACACATGACAGCAGTCAGGATGGCTGAGTCCACGTACCTGACTCTCAACCATTCTTCCTGTACAGGTTTCCATTCAAAGTGGTGTTGTTTCCTGCAGAAAGCAGATTATACTAATCTCTGAAATTCTTGTTAGGAAAGCATGGTATGAAACATACTGGGAGTAAGGGGCAGTAGCACATGCTTATCCCAGCCCCTGAGGGCCCAAGGCAGGGAGATCATGAATTCAAGATCATACAGAAAGAGAAACAGTTTCAAGGAAACAAAGTACTGAAAACTGGAGGAACCTGGATTTCAGGGTATTCCATGTAGTGGGAGAAAGAAAGCAGAAAGAAAGGGAGCAGAGGAGAGAGGAACAGAAGAAGAGAGGAGGGGGAAACGGGTTTTGTAAAGTTGTGGATTACATAACACGTCATTGGTCACTGTTAGTACTGGGTGTGAACTGTTGTTCAAAATTAAAATGTGATTATGTATGTATGTTGAGAAAGAGGAAACACATCCATATACACTCACACACTGTCCATTTATACATGCTAATGTGTTGCTCATTAAACATGTCCATTGTATACTAAGTGTGTAAGGCTCAGAGAGAAAGAAAAGTTTAAGTCATGATTCTGTTTGTTTGTTTATGGGGACAGTTTCTCTGTGTAGTGCCACCTGAACTGGAACTCACTCTGTAGACCAGGCTGGCCTCTAACTCAGAAATCTGTCTGCCTCTGCCTCCAGAGTGCTGGGATTAAAGGCGTGAACCACCACTGTCTGGCTAAATCATGCTTTTTAACTAAAGGGACTTTTCAGAGTTAGTGGAGAGAGAGTTTTGAGAATCACACCATTGACATATTACAGAGTGCTAAATGGAACTCAGTCAATGAAATGGATTAAATGAAACAGCTAAGATCAATGACATGCACTTACAGCGAAGAAAAAGTTGACTTATTAAAAAGAAAAACCTTCTAAATATTTACTTCCAACCATGAATATGGGCATCTTGCTAATTAATGAATGACCACTCTAGGCGACATCCAGGTTGGGTGATGATCTATAAAGACAGGTGATTTCTGCCATGAGGTGAGTTGAGAGGGAGGTTGAGGCAGCTTGAATACTGTCCAGGGTCAACTTGCATATAGAGTTGATAATTCTATAAAAAAAGAAATCTTCATAGGAGGTAATTGTTCTTTATAAAGAAAGTGTCTTTGAATTTTGAATTTCTTTTGACTTTAAAAGATGGGCTGGAAATTGGCAAGTAGTGTTGAGAGTAAAGAATGAAAGGGTTGAACATAATTACAGGTGCCCAACAAAGGTACAGGAACAAGGAGGACTTATGGGAAAGGCCACTCGAACCTCACTGCTGCGTACATAATGCCTGGGACCAGGAATAGGTGAGGGGTGTGAGGGGTGTGAGGAGGCAAGGAGTAAAAACTCTATCGGAGAAACAGGCATTACTGATGTAAGAAGGTGGGCTAGAAGAACCCCAGGAAGCCAAGGCCAACCAACTGGGAAATGGTTGTTGTTCTGCAAACAGGACTACAAACATGATTTCACTCATGATGCAACCTTAGCTCCATTCATTGACTTTGTGGTAATCCAGTACCCACCCCCCCCAGGATTGTTAAATGGAAAATAAGTTCATGGAAACACAAACTAAAGTGCCTAGCTGTGCCATCAGTCAATAGGATGTGCTGGGTGGTGCTATGCAAATACAGCCTACCAATGTTTCTATCCATGTCTTGAGGGTAGAAACACTACAGCAGATTGTACAGGAGATGATTTAGGACATTAAATATTTCTAGTAAGATGCTTCAAAACAGAATGGAAGAATACCTGAATTCCCAGGGTGGGGATTTTACCTCCATTATTTAAAGAATAAGTAAATAATGAAAGGGGGAAATCTTCCTAATACTGTGAAGTGTCTGCATGGAGTGAGGAGTTGGCATGCATACTTCTCAGTTCTCATCTCTCTCTGAAGTGCTGCAATGCTAACAGGAACTCTCACAGCTGGGGTGGCTGAGGCAGGAGGATGGTGAAATCCAGGCTAGCCTGACCAAATGAAAAACCCTGCCTCAGAAACCTGAACAAGATCAACCCCCAAAATACCACCACTACCACCAGAAGGGAAGGAAGGAAGGAAGGAAGGAAGGAAGGAAGGAAGGAAGGAAGGAAGGAAGGAAGGAAGGAAGGAAACAATACATCTAAAAAAATTGTTAGAAATAGCATGTTTTTAGCCTTTGGGGGAAATCATATTCAGTTAATAATTTTCTTAAAATTGAGGTTGATTAAACAGTACACTATTAAGATGTACACACTAGGGAAAATGGTTTAGATAAAAATCATGCCTGTGTCTCTTAATTCTCCATATATGAACTTGGGGAAAAGCAATTTAATTGTCCCATGCCTCAGTTTGCCTAACTGTAAAACTACTGAAAACAATGCACCTTGAATTTTCTTTGAAAGCTGAATGAATTAGTACAATGAAGTGAATATGAATTGTCCACCAGCATTCAATATTTGTTATGTATGCCTTGTTACTGAGAGCTTTGCAATGCACAACAGGAAATAATAAGAAATAACGAACTTTAGAGATAGCCTTGGCTAATCTAAAGCAAGGTCATATCTGAGACTCTGTTTTCACACATCCTGTGCTCACTTTTGGCCCATGATTCAGTCTATATGACTAAAATTTTCATCAGAAATGCTACCTGATGGACATAGCCTGAAAAATTTTGAAGGCTATGAGCCATTAAGTATCCCAGTGAAGATGAACTCCAATGAGTCTGTGTGACTTGGGCTTATCTTTTCGGCCCATACATCAAAGCGATGCATGGTTTCTAGTGACAAATTCATATAACATTTTATTTTCAGTTCTCAAATTCCAAAAATCTACCCCTTTACTTCTGTACCAAATCCACAGAACTGGCACACATAGCAAGTCTCTATGCTTGTCTATAAGCCACAGAATAAGCTTGACGCTGACACCGCCCTTTGGGGATGAGGAAAATGAATGGCACCTTGCCATCTATCAGTCTAGACAAGATAATATGAAAGCTGGGGCCAGAGAGAATGCCAAGAGGTTAAAATCACTTGGTGCCAGAGTGCATAAGGTGGCTCATAATCATCCATGATTCCAGGTTCAGGGACTAGACTCTCTCTTCTGACTTGCATGGGCATCAGACACACTCATGATGCACATGCATCCATGCAGGCAGAACATTCACACTCATAGAATAAACTAAGTAAATCTATAAGAACTTATAGGAAAGCTCTTTGGGTTGAGTTTAAAGATGTGAAAGACTCACATAACACTGCTCTGTTAAAGTCACATGTCCCAGTCTAACCAAACTCCACAGTATTTTCAGTCTGTACAGGTTAATGACATAGTCCTGCCACCAGCAACACTCACAGCCCAACCTAAATCTCTGGCTCATCTGTATGTTTTGGATTCCCACTTCTCCTCCACAGCATTCCCTCCCTCTGTTGCCACCCATGAAATACCTTCCATGATGACACATGAAACATACTGCTGAGCATCAACTGAGAGCACATAACATGCATAGAGGAAGCAGAGGCAGAATACTACCCTACTGTGCTTTCTGTTGCTGTGACAAGCATCATGACCAAGAGCAATGTGGAGAAGGTGGAGCTTATTTCAGCTTACATGTCCAAATCGCACTCTGTCATGAAGGGAAGCCAGGGCAGGAACTCAAAGCAGGAACTGAAGCAGAGACCATGTTCTATCTTGTTCTCTATGGCTTGCTTTGCCTGCTTTCTTACATAACCCAGCACCACTTGCCCAGACTTGCACATCCCACAATAGGCTGGACCCTCCAATATCAATCATTAACCAAGAAAGTGTCCAACAGACTTGCCTACAGGCCAATATTATGGGCGCATTTTCTCAATGGAGGTTCCCTCTTCTGAGAAGAGTTTAACTTGCGTCAAGTTGACCCCCACAACAAACAAACAATGATGATATTTTATTTGTACTGAAATGTGATTTTATTTGTATGTTAATAAATGAAGTTGCCTGGGGGTCAGAGCTAATAGCAAGCCATAGCAGAAGCCGGGTGGTGGTGGTGCACACCTTTAATCCAGATCACATGACAGGCAGATCTCTGTGTGTTCAAGGACACAGCCAGCATGAAGACACATCCCTTTAATCTCAATACCAACCATAGAGACCTGGAGGTCTGTATAGACAGGCAGTGACGAGGAGGTCATGCGGTTGGGTTTACAACCAATGAGAAGGCATAACAGAAAGTCAATAAAAAGACAGATACACAGGAAGTAGGTCTCTTTCTGAGGGGAAGGACAGCAGCAGCAGGAAGGGTAAGAAAGGGTTTTTAGTATCAGCTCTTAGCTACTGCTCTGACCTCTTGGGCTTTTAACTCTGAATTTGGCTCTGTGTTTCTTATTTAATAAGACCATTTAGAATTACATCTACACAAACAAACAAAAACCCAGCACAGATGGTAAACATCAGTGTTTACATTTCCATTTGCCATTGAGTGTGTTAGGAATAGAAGAACCAAAGGGATACCATTAGTCATGTGACCCACAGGCATGATCCGTTAGTGACTAACCCCTCAGGGGGAGGGTAACTTGTCAGAGGAGCCCTCTAGACTATGACTGCAGATCTCCAAGTCTCACTTCTGTAGCACTATTAATTGTACCATCCAAATTCTGTAAGTCTTTCAAAACAGGAAAACAATGACACGACACTAAAGCACAGGGCTGACGTCCTACTTGCTTGGGTCATCAGAAAGTGCTCATGGCATACCATTTTCCATCTGCATAGAGCAGGAGATCTGAAGGCTGCTTTCTGTTGCTGTGATAATGCACTGGCAAAAACCAACTTGAGGAGCAAAGGGGTTGTTTCACCTTACACTTTGTAGTCCATCGTTAAGGGAAGCCAAGGCAGGAACTCAAGGCAGGAGCTTGAAGCAGATACCATGCAGAAATGCTGCTTACTGGCTTGCTCAGCTCACTTTTATAAACAGCCTACCCTCACCTGCCCAGGGGTGGTATCACCCACAGAGTCCTGGGCCTTCTACATCAATCAGCACTAAGGCCTCATAGACATATCACAAGCCAACATGATGCATGCAATTCTTCAGTTGAAAGTCCCCCCAGGTGATGTTAGGCTTGTGTCAAGCAGACAGCTGGAAACTAACTATGACATCCCGGAACATTACAGAGGAAGTGCACAACCCGAACACGATTCTCAAGTACTATTTCCTACTACTGGATTCCTTCTAGATTCCATGAGGTCATGAACTAAAGATGATAGTCTCTGAAAGAGAGACATTCAATACACAGCAACCAAACATTGAACCAAGTTCCCGAGATGCAGCCAGCAGTGAAGGCTGCCATCCTGAGGCAATCCTACAAAGAAGCCTCTGGGTAGGAAGGCCTCAGCAGTGAGCTCTCCATCAGCTCTTTGCTGTTCACTGGAAAGACAGATGCACTTTCACTACCTCACCCCAGGGATATCCCAGGACATGTTATTTTTTAGGTAATCACATTTGCTTATTGTGTCTACTTTACAGGATCATCCCCAGATCCAGTGGATGCTATCTACAGGGGTTCAGCTGAGCTCCCTGCAAAAGACCATCACATGTGGGCTTGTTGACTGTTGACATTCCCTAGGAGGAGGAAGGAGTGGGAATGTCATAGGACCCTCATCTGAGTATCCAGCCACCCAGCCTAGATATCTGTATGCAATTCTACCCTAATTTCATGTGGCCTTGGGTCTCATGGAGGGGCTAGAGAACATAGTCTGGGAGGATTGAGGAAGGAGCAGGCATCCACACAGCCATGGGAGAGTCATGATCCATGTTGGATGCATAACTTTCAATATTGCTGCTTTAAGGTCACCCACACTCCTACCCACAAACTCTTATCCATGCTCTCCAAGTAAGCCCAATAAACCCACTGGTGACCCAGAGTGAACAAGTTTGGAGGTATCCAACTTTTTCTGTCATAGGGGCATTGTGGGGGGAATTCTTACAACTGTGCATTCAGCTGGTGTTAAACTGGGCACATTTGCAATGTAACTCTGACCCATAGGAGTGTCTCTGCTTCCTGTTATTTTACTGGATTCTTGACACTCCTTTGACTCACTGGAGCAAGTAGTTCAAGTGAGGCACACCTGAAACAGGCCACCATGCACACACTGCCAGGGAACGCTCGCTCACCTGATAGATAGAGCTCATAAGGTACCGCAAAGAAGATGAACCGATGTAGAATGTGTTGACCTGCGTTTCTATACCATTGAACACCATGCTGAGGGAGTGTCCAAGTAGATAGTTAAAATGAAGAAAACTACATTCTAGTTTCACTGTCTGTGGCTGTGACGAGAACTCTTGTCAGGGGCGACGCAAGGGGTAGAAAGGTTTTATTTGCTTTACAATTCTAAGTTACAGACCAATACTTCAGGAAAATCAAGGCAGGCATGTTAAGCACCACACATAGTCAAGGCCAAAGAGACACAGATGCACTCATGTTACCTTCTTGCTGTCATAGAGAGTTTAAAACCCAAGACCGATACCTAGAGAATGGTCCACTCACAATGGGTCTTCCTAGATAAATGGTCTCAAGACCATCCCTGACAACCATGCTCCCAGACCAACATGACAAAGACAATTACTCAGTTGAGACTCTCTCCCACGCCATTCTAGCTTATGGCCAGCTGACAGTTAAAAGTCACAAACACATTAAAGAACATTTTGGGCTCTGTGGTATGATTTAGTGTATTTTTAATTAAGACCTACTTGCAATGTGACATTACCAAGCACAGCCTCTCTACTTCAACTGCAGGGCTACAGTTGAAACATAAACTGCCTCAGAGAAATGACAAACCAGGAGGTGGAGATGGTTTCATGGTAATAGGGGCACTAGCTGCTCTTCTAGAGGACCCAGGTTCAATTCCCAGCACCCACATCAGTAGGCTCAAACAGCCTGTGACTCCAGCTTCAGGAAATCTGATGCCCTCCTTTTGGCCTCCAAAGGTCCCTGCATCCATGTGCCATAGACTCACATAGATATATCCACATCAAAAAAATATTATACATCAGCTTTCAGTTCTGCCCGTATTCTTGCTCAGCGGTCCTTTCTAGCAGCTATGTAACCGCCAATCTTCTCGAACTTTTAGATCCTAATTCCAAGAGTTAGTAGGTTGGAAACAGCTTCTGGGCAAATGATGTTATTCTGAAAACTTTTTACACCAGAAATAGCTGGATTATTTCTGCTTGACAGACAGTCTGGAGGCCTGGTTTTTAATGTAACGTAGGTATTTTGAGATGACTCCTTTTAGCTTTTAAATAATAGTACTCATGAAACAAAGGGATATGGAGGAAATAAAGAAAACAAATAAAATGGGCTGTACGTATGTAGAACTTATTATTTATTATTTGGGGGTGGTGTGTATGCGTGCAGGTACCTGCAGAGGCCAGAAGGGGACAGTAGATGATGTCCTGAGCTGGCATTTTGGCCGTTATAAGCCACCTAGTGTGGGTGCTGGGAACCACCTAAGGTCCTCCAGCCCCTAAAGTGGTTTTTAAAGGGTTAAGATTTGGTTTGGATTTAGCCAACCCTTAAGTTTACTTTCCCGGCTCCTCTGTATTCCACGGTGTAAAAACAGACATTCCTTCTGTATTTGCTTCATCCCCTTTGCATTTTCTTGTTTGTTTTGTGTGTGTCTGTGGAAGTCAGAGGACAACTTGCAGGAGTCAGTTCTCTCCTTCCATCATGTGGCTTTCAGGCCCCAGGTTATCAGGCTTGGTGACAAATGCCTTCATCCACCGAGCCATCTCCTCAGACCTGTTGTATGTGCTTTGTAAGGGTCTATTCAAAGGCTAATCCACTGCTGAATTAGACTGTTTCTGGGAGTTTTATTCCTTTTCAAAATAAGTAGGTTTTGTGTGTGTGTGCATATACAGACATATATCTATATATGTGTGTGCATGTATATGTTGTGTGCGATAGTGGATTTTTTTAGAATGCATTTCTATATTGAAATTTTATTCCCATTTTAAATGTAAAGTATTTACTCAAAAATTTTAATATCAGTACTAGCAACAGTTCAAAAATAAAATAAAAACATCTATTATGGTTTGTTTATGAAATGTGGTCCCAGGCTGGGGTATATCTTGGCAGGCTGTGGAAATTCTAGAAGCTAGTACCAATATGGAGAAAGTAGGTCTCATAGGTCATGATTTGAAAGGTCTGGTCTAGTTCCTGGTCCCTTGTTCACACTCTGTTTCTTGTCCCCATGATGCTCTACATTACTACAGGCCCAGAAACATGAAGACCAGGGACTGAGCCCTCTGACACGTGAGTCAAACTCAACCTCCATGCCCTGAATGTTTCTGTCAGGTACTTGGTGATGATGCAAAATCAATTGGTAAGATGTCTCTTCATCAAGACTCCCTTATTTGGAGCTGTTCATCTCAACTTTGCCCAATGGTGGCAGGAGCTAGTGTCAAACTGTGGATTTCATTGATCCGACTATCAAGCATACTTTAAAAATAATACACTTCATTATAATGAAATGGTATGTCCCCTGGGTCATTTCACTGCCGTGGACACTTATTCTTATTGTTGGGGTTTTTGGTTATGAAAGTTATGGAATAAAGAGGGAGATAAAAGCTAGAAGGGTTGTTTTAAAAATTGAACTGTGCATACATCACAAATATACTTAACTATTGCTTTAATTTTCTGAGATTATAATATAATTACATTATTTCCCCCTCCCTTTCCTCCTTCCAAACTTCCCTTACACTCCCCCTTGCTCTCTTTCAAACCCATGGCCTCTTCTCACTACTTCTTGTTATATGCACATGTGCATATACATAGATGAGGAAAACCATGAGTGGTGCCTGAAACCTAAACAAATACACAGGGCTAGTGAAGTCATGGGTCTTAGAGGAGAACCCACAGCCATCACTTGACTAAACCAGCATAATCTGACTATATTCTAAATATGTGTCCTTATGTCCAGAGATATGTCCCCTCGTCTTCAAATGCATGAACACAAAAGCTCCCAACAAGGAAATCACTACTTTCATTAAAGAACAAGAGAAGATGTTTATAGAAACACTAGAAGGGGGGTAAAGAGTTTAAAGTAATGGTTATTACAGGGTGATGATCATAACGAGTACTGAAATCTGTGTTCCATAATACAGAGTCCAGAAGTTCTGTTTCAAGTTGTACGACACTTTTTAACTTTTTTTTCACAGCTTAAGTATGACCAAGGCAAACTTACATTCAGTCAACAGCTTGGGAAATCTAAGATGCAGATCATCACTACAGCACACTCCCCACGAGGCTTTTGCTCCCTGGTTTACTACTGACTAATTCCAAGGTATACTTAGAGGAAGTATTGGAGCCAGTTAGCTTCCCACACAGACCACTTCAAGTTCACCAAAATGATCAAACAACTTCAGTTCCTTTAGAATTTTTCTTAACAAACCAGAGGAAAGACTATAGATAAGGTTGCATCACAGCCTTTAACAGAGGAAAAAAACCACCACTAACAAAACGCCGTGCAAAGTCCACTACAGTGATGCCTGAAATTTTAAAAAGAATGTTCAGTTTTCTTAAAGTGAAAAATACGTGTTCATTAAAGCTAAGTAAGTATAACATGCAACAGAAAGATTTCAAATATGATTTAAGTGCTGGAGAGAAAACTTGGAAATTAAGAGTTTTATTGCTCTTGCAAAGGACCGGGGTTCAGTTCCCAGCACACAAAGCACAACCTTCCAATCTCACAGGGCATCTTCATTTACATGGCGGACACAAATTCACACAGGTATACACACACACACACACACACACACGCGCGTGCGTGTGTGTGTGTGTGTGTGTGTGTGTGTGTGTGTGTGTGTGTGTTGATCAATCCCCAAATCCCTAAGGTCTATTTTCTATATATTCTTCCAGTATAAATGAGACAGTCTTGTGCCTTGTGTGTGCACATGTGTGCATGTGCCACCCGCCCACATGAAAGCCTATGAAGATCAAGGGTTTGATGTCTTCCTCAATTACTCTCCACCTTATATTCTCAAGTGGTCTCTCACTGAATCAAATAGAGTGTGGCCACTGAGCTCTGTAGCCAGCTTTCTTCTACTCCCTATGTTGGGATTGTACCAGTTGGTGTGGATGATGGGATGCCCAGTTAGTTTGAGTGCTGGGATCCCCAGTTGGTATTGGTGCTGGGATGTCCATTTGGTGTGGGTGCTGGGATGCCCAGTTGGTGTGGGTGCTGAGATGCCCAGTTGGTGTGGGTGCTGGGATGCCCAGTTGGTGTGGGTGCTGGTATCCAAATTCCAGTCCTCTTTCTTGCACACACAGCAGCAGCACGTTTTGTTTTGTTTTTTCAAGACAGGGTTTCACTGTGTAGTTTTGGTGCCTGTCCTGGATCTCTCTGTAGTCCAGGCTGGCCTCAAACTCACAGAGATCTGCCTGGCTCTGCCTCCCAAGTGCTGGGATTAAAGGCATGCGCCACCACCGCCCAGCCAAGCAGCATC
Organism: Onychomys torridus; assembly: GCF_903995425.1. Lineage (NCBI taxonomy): Eukaryota > Metazoa > Chordata > Mammalia > Rodentia > Cricetidae > Onychomys > Onychomys torridus. Next base: position 155,621,031 of record NC_050445.1, read on the forward strand.
ACTTTTAAATGAGATTCATGAGCAATACATCCTTAGAGATATGAATATAAGCAAATATTCATTCTATTAATATCAGATCAAATACTTTCTTACTATTGAATTCATTAAAAATATATAGGGCTGGAGGATAAATATATAATAATAGGGATGAAGAATGGCATGACAATTAAGGGGTCTTGCTGCTCCTGCAGAGAACTTGGGTTAAGTACCCAGTACCCACCCAGCAGTTCAGAACCATTTGTAACTCCAGTTTTAAGGGATCTAGTGCCCTCTTCTGGCTTCCCTGGGTACTGTACACACATGGTGCACATACAGACATACTCTGCTGTGGGGCAAAAGTTCACACCATGGACAAGAAGAAGTAATTGACTCCATTTCATTGCAGTTTCTTCAGCCATCTGCAGGGCCGTTTCCAACTTCTGCCAATTTGCTCAGTGAACTACAACTTCATGTTTAATTTGCATTATTTCTAAACTTCATACATCTTCTGGTTACTTCCTATTTGATTTCTTCCTCTTACAAATTGAAAATTTAAACTTTTTCCCTCTTTTCTATTATTTCATAATCAGTGTGAATCATTCTAATTGCACAAAAACAGATGAAATCATTGGTAGTTGAAGAATTTTAGGGGCTGTGGATGGCTCAGGGAGTGAAGTATTTGCTGCACAAATGTGAGAACCCAAGTTCAAATCCCCAGCCAGCACCTACACAAAAACAAGGCACATGGCACATGCCTTTACCCCCAAGTGCTTGAGGGAGGACATATCCCAGGGCCTCACTCTCCAGGCAGACTAGCCAACAGAAAAGGCACACGTCCACACACAAATATAAGACAGTAAAATATTATTCTGGCTTAAAATTTAGGAACTATTGATCATATTACTAATAAATCCCAATGGTTCAATTTCATTATGCAAAGTGCCATCTCATTTATGCAGAGTGACTGGACACAGAGTCTTCTGTTAAGCAGACATGTGACTGGGATTTCTATGTTCTAACTCTGCAGAAAGTTTTATGAAGGCAGATCAGCTCCAGGGTGCCCCTTCAGTTATCATTGTTAGGATGGCTTCTCTGTTGCTTACTGTTCTAAAAAAAAAAAAAGGTGGGAAACTAAGCAATGGCCCATTCACATGCAGCCTCCAAAGGACTTCCGGTCAGTGCTTCATGCATTATTTCCTTTGATGGGAAGAGGCTCTTAATTACAAATAATCGCTGACAAAGAGAGTAATTCTTAAGCAGCTGTTACTAAATTACAAAGACTCAATTTTTCATTTGACTCTTTTTAAAGTATTAAGCTAACTTCCATTACTTCTGAGTGACTCTAAGTCAGCATTTTTTCAATCAATGAAGAAATGGGAAGCAGCCACAGCCGAAGACTGAGCATAGACCATCATTTTCCGCCAGTGTTAATGTGGTTTGTTCTGGGGTCTGTAATTCAAATACACCAGTCAAGTTCCCCCAGGGAATTACATGTGCATGTACTTAAAACACTCAGAAAAGAAGGCTAATCATCTTGTGTTAATCTCAGATGAGTACTACGTTTATGTAAAGCATGGAGACCCTCTAGTGTCATACATATATATAATTTTGTATTGAGAAAGACATCAAAAAAGATGGAGCCCATTAGGTTTTAACATTCTCTCAGCATAGTGGTTTTTTTTTTTAATTGAAGACACTCTGTTGATTTAGTAAGACTAAGCTGGAGCTGTACCAAAAGGCATTTCCTTCAAGAGAAAAAGATGATCCACAACAATTTATAAAAAGATTCTGAAAGGGGCCTGGAGTGATGGCTCAGCAGTTAAGAGTTAAGATGGCTGCTCTTCCAACTGGACCCGAGTTCAGTTCCCATTCTCACATGGTATCTAACAATGGAACTTCCACATGCAACTCCAGTTCCAGAAGATCTCACACCCTCCTCTGGCCTTCTAGGTCACTGCACACACACAGTGTGCATACATATACATTGACAAAACCCATATACATAAAATAAAAACAAACCTTTAAATGAAGGTTCTGAAAGAAAGAATATAGAAATAAAAAAAACAGAAACTTAATGCCACACAGAAAACATCACACACGCTACTAATTAAGAAGCAAAAATCAGGATGCCTAGGCTGGACTTCCTAGAATGCATATTTCCAGAGAATTCTAGATGGAATTGTGAAGTAAAACAGTCACTTGTAAGGTATATAGTAGCATCAGGAGCCTGTCTTTGAACAAGTAAAAGGGGGAATGTGCTTTATTCTTAATTTTCAATAATAACTGAGGTTTTGATTTCAGAAGGTCACTGGATACAGCAGTGGTCTTTCAATCCTGTTAATTATTATTTTTTCAGAGTAATGCACATTTCACTCTACAGGTTGAAGGCCTTTTTAAATCAACATCAATCATATTCAGTGTTTTGTTTTGGTGAGTTGGTTTTTTTTTAAGTGCCACCCACATTAAAATGTAAAAGTGTACTGCTCTGAGTTCTCATTAATGTTGCACAATTTAGAAGGTGGATTTGTCAACAAAGCAGCTCGTTCTCAAAGGCCACTGAACCCTGCAGGGATAAAATGCCTTAAAAACTGGACATGCAGGACAATCTTTAATTACCCAGAACTCACTTGACAATTTACAGTATATCAGGATTATTTTCCTTTTTCAAGCCATAAAGCATTTCACTTTCTTCACCAGGGTAACCAACCGAAGGGTGTGTGGGTTTGGTATCTGGATAAAACAAAGGAGTTGCTGATTTGTAGGTAAAAGATGAAGAGGGTCAAAGGCACAAGGGACTATGGAGAATCATAAATCATTAACTGGCTATGTGGTTAAAGCAGATAACTATTGAAATAACTGTTGAAAGAATGAGAACTCAAGAGGAGATAAGAAACTAAAAATTAGCAGTGGTGTGGCCAGCCACCTTCCCCAGTGCCCTCCATCAGACACTGGGTTTGAAATACCTGTGGGAAAATGCATTTTTCTGTTGTTTGTAGTGTCCTGTGTCTACACACTGCTGCTCAACAAAGACTTTTTCTGATTGAGTTTGATTTGTTGTAAAGGGTGTTTTAGCACAAAGCATTTTATGCATGCATAAATAAAATATCCATCATGTTATACTTCTCAAATTATTTCACTTCTGGTCAATCTTGTAGTAGTGCCTAACAGTATTTATCACATTCCTTTGGAAAAAAATGACTGCTGGAAAGAATACTTATTTTATTACGCCTCATTTTTATTGTGTAAATTTTACAAGTATCTTGAACTATTTAATCCAATTTTGAAATGTAGATGAGCTTAATTTTCAATACTTGCAACATATATCTCCCACCTAAAATATACTGTAACACTAGAGAAATAAAGTTTAAAACAATTTACTAAGTAATTTTGATGTTTGCTTATTAAACAATGATCCTACAGTGTGTCTCCACCTAACCACACCAGTGCCATCCTTGGTGAGAAATACTCTGAGCCAGAATTCCCCTGCCCCAACCATCCCATTGCCACTGCCATCATTCTTCAAGACCACTCAAACACTCCCCAGTTTCACAGTAGTTCCCCCTTGCATTTCTTTACAATGTCACAGTCTACAATGTTGCCTTGAACAGTATAATTTAGTTTTTCCAGGATCATCTTGTGTATACTCTCATGTATCTTACATTCCCCCCAGCTAATATCAAACTAATATTCCTCCTTTACCCCCTTCAGATATTTTCCAGTGACATCTGTGATTGTCCATGTACTTAGAGACAGGTGTTAACAACTTTTTAGCAAATGCTAACACTTCTCCAGTGTATATTTTTTAAATATTGTCATAATTATTATTGTTGTTGTTACTGTTATTATTATTGTGTGTTTGTGCATGTAAGTGCATGTGTGTGTCTGTGACAAGTACTCAAGCAAACCAGAAGAGGGAATCAGATGCCCTGGAGCTGGAATAAGGCAGTTGTGAGCCACCTGATGTGGGTGCTGGGAACAGATCTCAGGTCCTCCGGAAGAGCATCAGGCATTCTTGAACCTCTTTCCAGCCCCTCTCCAGCAAACATTCTTATGTATGGCTCTGGATTTCTCTCTGAAATTTCTTGTAGTTGTTGAGCAGGAGATGAGTCCTTTCTTTCTAGACATGACATCCAAAGGTAGTCACTGTTTACACTATAACAAGCAGATGAGGGTCACAATCAGCCCACCTCATAGCTAATGCCCAGGACTTTGGGCCATGTGGTGGGTCACATTCTGAAGCAGGGGAGTGGTAGCTAAGAGTTTTAAGGGTGTTGTCTCTATTTTTCCCTGATCACTAGTAAGATTAAACAATTTTAAATCCTTCTCTCCCTCTCCCGTGTGTGTGTGTTTGTGTGTGTGTGTGTGTGTGTGTGTGTGTGTGTGTGTGTGTGTGTATTGTATATTCATGTGCATTTATGTGTTGGCATGTGTGGGCATACATGTGTGAGTCAATAGGAGTACACATTTGTACATAGGTGTGTGGATGCCTAAAGCAGGTATCAGGTGTCCTCCACAATGATTCCCCACATGTAATTTACTGAGGCAGGGTCATTCTCTGAACTCAGAGCTTCCCTGGAGACCCCATCTCTGCCTAGGAAGGGCTGAGATCACAGGTGGCCACCACACATGCCCAGTGTTTGCATGGCTTCTGGGAATCCAAACTCCAGACTTCACTGATAAAGCAAGTGCTCTATCAGTGGTGCCATCCCCTCGCCCCAAAGCACTTTTTCGTAAGTTGAAAATTTAGGCTAATTGGCCATTGGATTTCCTTCTTTGCCTTTTGCATACTGGATGGTGTGAACTGTGGATATCTGAATTGTAGTTTTTAAGCTGGAGATGTTTGTGTGCTGGATGGTGTGAACTGTGGATATCTGAATTGTAGTTTTTAAGCTGAAGGTGTTTTATAAGTTAAGCCTGACACCCCTTGCCCTCTTCTTTGGCTCTTTTCATGATGCTTCAGACAAACAAATAAAAAACAAAGAGGACTGCATGCTGCTTCTTTGGCTTCATGAATTTTCTGCCTCAGGATCTGTCCCCAGATTACTCTCTTACAGTATTGGATAGCAGACTTACAGTTTCACCTCTTATACTTAGGTTTTGAACAACTAAAATTAACTTTTTATAAAGAGATAGAGGATCCCTAAGTTGCCCAAGCTGCCCTGAGCTCTTGGCTCAAGAGAATCTCCTAACTCAGTCTCTCAGGTTTCTGGGATCAAGGACTCGGGCAATAACATTGACTTTTTTCAGTATGGTAAGAGGCAGAAGCCAAATTCAGTTTTCAAAAATAGATATTAAATTTTCACAGTTACTTTGTCTTTCAAAGCTTTGGAATCTTAGCTTATCATAAAATATTTCTACACAACTGGCTCTTTTCATGTATAAATGTACTCTATCTCATCATTTACTTTGGCTTTGGGAAACATTACACTACTGGGATGGAGAGGTGGCTCAGTGGTGAAGAGTGCTTGCTTGCTCTGCATCCATGAGGACCAGAATTCAGATCCCAGATGCATGTGACAACCTGAGCATCCAGCAAAGGGCTCCAGCTCCAAGGGATCTGATGCCCTCTTCTGAACTTTGTGTGATCCCAATAAAACTAAGTATTAAGAAGAAAAGGATTGTACTATATCTCTCCTATTACTAGAAACATAACAATTGGTACTGAAGAAATATAGTTAATTCTATGACTATATGTATTCTTCTAGGGCAACTCTTTAATTAACCCATCACTCGCCAGCATGGTAATCCTAAGCGCTTTATCATAATTTACTTTATTGACTGGAATTTCTAGAAACAACAACAACAACAACAAAACCCCCAAAACAGTGAATAGGAAGGTGCCAGCAAAAAGCCATGCTGTGTTTGTGGTCGTCAAAGGGAAGCTCTCAATAATTTGTATCTGCTGGAGATCTTTATATCATGATAAGAAGTCATGCCCTCCCCCCACCATTCACTTCACAGTCTTAAAGATACTAGGCACAGAAGTCACATTTTACTAAATGCTTCTGCTTGATTTATTGAAATGGTTGTCTGATGATGGTCTTTGGTCTGTGTCAACATTCCTGTGTTAGAGACTTCAATTTCTGAAAGAAAGTGATTGGATCACAACAAGTCATTCTTTTCACAGATTGCTCAGTTTGTTATCTGGGTTTTGAGGATTTTCCCATTTATAATCAGGAGAACAATGGTCCAGTAAATGTCCTTTCTCATACGATTCTTGTCAGGTTTGCTGTCTAGATCCATGATCCCTTATCAGATGAGCAGAGAAGCCTAAAATGAGATCCACTTTCCCTGTGTTTTCCCTGGGGGTCATTTGGACAGGAAATTTATTCTGTGGTTCAGTTCTGGATTACTGAAGCAATCTCTCTCCCTCCCTCCCTCTCTCTTCTCTCTCTCTCTCTCTGGATGCAGCATTCCTCAGTTTTTCTTTCCAGGACATTTAACTGAGTTGTATTATTCTGGGATGTTTGTCCATCCACCTCTTCCTCTCTGCTGTGAAGCTGGTGGTCTCAGTCCTAACACTGACAAGTGGTTATTAGCCTGCTGCTAGCTAGCATGCACATAGCCTCAGAGGTCAGGGAAAACGTTTACAGTTCCCAATTTTAGTCTTTCCTGTTATGTGACTGTTTCTGACTTCGTTTGTGTGTGTGCGCGCGTGTGTGTCTGAGGCTGACCTTGAGCTCCTGATCCTCCTGTATTCACCTCTCATGTGCTAGGATTGCTAGGGTGCACCAATATATCTGGCTCCTGATCTTTTTAAAAATAATACATGCTAGTTGACATGTAACACTTGCATGTGTATGCAGAGCATGGTACAGTAACCCTTGCATGTGTGCCGTGTATAATGATCAAATCAGGAGAATGAACATTTCTTTCACTAACATTTGTGAGTTCTCTGTGTTGGGATCCAGCTTCTTGAGATTAATTGTTGACCTATTAGTTTTTACTATTTCTTCCCTTTTGTAATATATTTAGGTCAATAAATCTGCTAATAAGCACTTGCTGTAAGTGTTCTATAATTCTTTGTATAGGCGATTCATAGTCAATGTTGAAATTTTCTTATTTCTATTTTGATTTAATTTTAATTGTAAAACTTCATTTCTAGATACTTTTTTGTTAATCATTTAGGTCGTAATTTCATTCTCATAGTTTTTAAATCCTTGAAAATGACAGAGACCTACTCCATTAAAAGTCATCTATTCATTTACAGTATGGTCTGATTTTAGTAACTGTCCCACGTGTGCTTGAGAACAATATCAGCTTTCAGTTCTGGGCCAGGTTCTAGCAGGCTCCCAAGGTCAGGCTCCTTCACCTGGCCTTCCCATTCTGAATCTCTCCCAATTTTCCCAACCACTTCATTCTATTAAGGGCTAAGAGAAGTGAGTTAGCGCCATTGCTCCCCTGTGTTTGTCTAGTCACTGCATTGTTCTGTCAGTTGTTCCTTAAGTTATCTTGGGGTTACATTATTAGGGGCATTTAGATTTAATAACATCCTCTCTTCCTACTGAAAGAAAACCTCAATCCTTCACCAAGTGATTAAATCTCCAGTCATGTTTGGGGCTGTAAGGTCTGTTCTTCTTGAAGGACTTTCCCAGAGCCTGTGTAGTATTTGCACACTGTACTTTTCTTCACGATTATTTACTTTTTTCTTTTTCTTCTTTCTTTCTTTCTTTCTTTCTTTCTTTCTTTCTTTCTTTCTTTCTTCCTTCCTTTCTTCCTTCCTTCCTTCCTTCCTTTCTTCCTTCCTTTCTTCCTTCCTTCCTTCCTTCCTTCCTTCCTCCCTTCCTTCCTTCCTTCCTTTCTTCTTCTTTTTTTTCTTTTTTGGTTTTTTGAGACAAGGCTTCTCTGTGTAGCTTTTGGAGCCATTCTGGAACTCACTGTCTCAAACTCACAGAGATCTGCCTGCCTCTGCCTCCAAAGTGCTGTGATTAAAGGCATGTTCCACAACCACCCAGCTTGATTATTTAATCTATTTCACATGAGGAGCCTGAGACATACTTGGTGAGCAATGAATCCAACAGTGTGACCAACCTCTCTCCAAAATAAAGTCTACATCTCTCTCATAAATTCTTATAGTCAGCCAGGCGGTGGTGGCGCATGCCTTTAATCCCAGCACTCGAGAGGCAGAGCCAGGTGGAACTTTGTGAGTTTGAGGCCAGCCTGGTCTACAGAGCGAAATCCAGGAAAGGTGCAAAGTTACACAGAGAAACCCTGTCTTGAAAAACAAAAACAACAACAACAAAAAAAAACAAAAAAAAAACAAAAACAAAAATTCTTACAGTCAACTTAGGCTCACAAGGAAAACTGCAATGAAGAATAGAATTTCTCACAGCACCTCATTGTAATTATTCTCACATAGCTTAAATTCTTGCTCCTTTAACTTTCTAAGGTAACACAATGCTTTTAAAAATTATTTTTAAAAAGTACTCTTCATCACAAACTGCAGTACTTAACCTCTTTCTACTTATATGTAGAAAAATATGCCTGTGAATCATTAATCTTAGAAAGTTTCAGTATCTATCACATTTTATAAACTCTTTAAAGACTTATATTTAATTCTTTAAATTGTTTGTCTGTGCATATATATATATATATATATATATATATATATGTATGTGTGTGTGTGTGTGTGTGTGTGTGTGTGTGTGTATAAACGTGCATGTAGTACTCATGAAAGCCAGGTGAGGGCATCAGTTTCACTTACACATAGAAAAACATATCTTCAGAGCTTTACCTTTTGCATTTGTTATAGACATATATACACCAGGAGCCTGTGGTCTAGCAGCTTGAAGTGCCCTAACTCAGAAGAGGTGGCCAGCCTGTGATAAAATCAAGATTTCTAGTGGTTACATAGGCTCCACTAAGAAGGAAAAGTCATCCTAACCATGCTGAGGACAAGCAGCTGAAGAGGATTAAGAGCTGGGCATCTCATCTCTTCTCAAACAAATACAAATGTGGTGCTTTAACAAGAAGATAACAAGTAACACAGGTTAAACCTCTGGGAATCAAATAACTTCCATATTCCTAAAATTTCAACATTAAATCATACATATTAAAGATGTTTACATGGGCTGGGCAAATAGCTCAGATATTTGCTGCTCTTGCAGAGGATCTGAGTTCAGTTCTCAGCACCAATGTTAGGTGGCCCACAACCACATAACTCCAGCTCCAGAATAACCAACCAGTGCCCTCTTCTGGCCTCTACAGGAACAGCATGCATGTACACACACACACACACACACACACACACACACACACACACACTTGAAAATTAAAAACAAATCTAAATTATGATGATAGAAAACACATCTCAAGATCAATGATTCACAGCCAATTATAACTGATATATTTATTTCAGCAAGGTTATATTAAGTTTTAAATTCTTGCAGTTTGTGTGCATGTGTTTGTGTGTGTGTGTGCATAAGTGTACACAAGACACCCATAATATGACTCAGACTTGTTTCAGTAAACATAATACCATGAATATTTTCATGTGATTAAAAACATTATTCAAAACTGTGTTATTAGTTGTATAATTTCTTGCCATATAAATATACTCAAAATTTATCTTACCAGTACTTTATTATTGAATACTTAAGTCAATCCCAAATTCTTCCCATTATCAACCTCTGAAAATGAAGATATTTATAGAAATGCTGCCTGCTTTTTTATGATTTCATTAAGTTATAAATTCTTAGAAGTGAAATCTGAGATCATGTCATCTCGGCCCTGATATTATTCTCTTATTTCCACCCCTAAGAACTCTCCCAAATTCATCTTCCACAGTAAGAACACTTTTGCTTGCTCTTTTACAGCTTGCAATGGTCATGTGGTGATGTCCTAGCTAACACAAGTGAACAGTAGCGTGGAAACTTCCAGATGAAGTCATTCTGGGAAGGAACATGCTTTTCTTCTTAGGATATTTCCTTCTGGGTATAAATATGATTTTATCTTACTAGGGCCAGTTGACCTCCTTCACAGTGGTCCTTACCTCCAAATGTCCCTGTCCCTGTGGTTACCTACATCATGGCTAGTCAGCCAAAGGATCAAAAACGCTTTTCAACTCTAGGTTTATGGTCAAACTTTCAGTTCCTGACCCAAAGAACATTCTGTATTTTTTTTTAAAAATACAAACAAACATGTCATAAATGCATGCCCAGATGTCCACAAACTGTTTCTGCCAGAAAATTGGAAAATATTTGTTTGGCTTCAGCAAAATTGCTTTTTGTGGGGGGTATGCGTTTACAGAAACATATCCTAGAATATTGAACAGTCTATGGAAATTTTTCTAACATGTGTGACAGACCCAGTGTGACCCAGAATATTTCTTTTGCAACAACAAAAAAGTAGCAACAAAGATTTGTAAAACCTGTTTTCAATGGAGAATGCAAGCTTTCTGAATCTCAAACATGGATCTCAGTGGGCAGGGAAAGGTGGTTCTCTCACCTGAATTTCAGTGCAGATGCACTGCCTTTCCCTATGATCATGTCCAAAACTAAAAGCCAGCTATCACTGGAATGTAAGACTATGTACCATAAATTTTACATGTATCAACTCCATGTATTTGTGACTTCTAATGTAAAAATGAAAGATGCCACATCAACTTCCATTTTTGTAATGTAGCAACTGATTTTTCAAAGGTCTGGAATGTGTTTTTTAAATGCACCCTGTTCAGCTTCAAAATCCTGTAGCTGGCATCCTTAGCAGAAGGAACGCTGGAAAGATGAAATTGGACCATTAACGGTGCGCTGTACCACTTAGCAAATATATGAATATATGACTCTTAGAAATAGGAGTTGTCCATGGTTTTTCAAAAATAATTTGTATTTATACATGTAAATTTATGCTTACAGAAATTTACATATACAAATATAATAAAATTATGGTTTATGAAAGAAGAGGCATTATCTTGCCATTTTCAAGCCACCAGAACCAAGAGAAAAGGTCTGTGCACACTCAGGTGCTTCTCTGCTCATCTCCTCACCTGTTCATGTCTGACTGTCATGGAAATAGGCCATGAATGCTTTAGCACAGGCTAGACTGTGGCAGACTCTTATTCCTGAAATTGTTTAAAGGAAGTTCTTAGGTGTCTCCTTAGGTCCTTTCTGTGAATCCTTTCTGAAGGGACATTGGAAGTGAAATCGAAGATCATGATAGAGCTGTGGCAGACACAGCAGAAGTTCAGGAGCTCCCATGCACACCCCTTGCTGTACACTCCATGACTACACTGCCACTGTCCTTTAGGGATGCCCAGCATTCTCATTCACGTTCTTGTGGTCAGTCTCTCTCCCCTCCCCCTCCCCCTGTGTCTATGTTCAGGTGGATATGCATATAGGTACACATGTGGTAACTGGAGGTCAGCCTCAGCTGCTGTCCTCAGGAACAGTTCACCTCCTTTGAGTCAGGGCTTCTCATTGACCTGAACCTCATCCATTGAGTTATACTGGCTGGCCAAGAATGCTAGGGGTCTGCTTATCTCCTCTCCAGCCCTGGAACCACAAGCACATGCCATTACACCCTGTTTTTCACATGGGATCTAGGGATCCACCTCAAGCCATTATACTCAAGAGGCAAGCACCTAGCTGTGGATCTACCCCTAGACACTCCTATGCCATCCTGATGCCACAAAACTGACTGTGTTCCTGGTTTCCCTGGTTACATAAAAAAGAAAAGCTCCTGTCCATCAGCTGAGATTCCTCAGAATCCAGCTTACTTGGCATGGTGAATTCAGGCTGGGTCTTTCCATTGTTGGATCTGCTTTTTTGGTTGTTGGCTTGTGATTTTAATTGCCAGGTCAATGGCATTGGTGCAGTGTGCCATCTCTTCTTGAGTGTGATTTTAAGAAAACAGGTGTCCAAAGGCCACCAAGATGACACAGAGAACCCTGTTGTAGAATATTATTTTAAGATGTGTTACATTTGTTAATGCTGTGATTTGTTCAATGATGCAAAGCTGTGTTGCATTCTTTTATGTTGCATTTGTTTAACTCTTTCTAGCTGTGTTACCGTGCCTCTCTAAAATACCTGATTGCAACTGGTATTGCGATTGGTCTAATAAAGAGCTGAATGGCCAACAGCAAGGCAGGAGAAAGGATAGGCAGGGCTGGCAGGTAGACAGAATAAATAGGAGGAGAGATCTGGGAAGAGGATCAAGGAGCAAGAAAAAGAGAAGGAGGATATCAGGGACCAGTCACCCAGCTACACAGCAAGCCACAGAGTAAGAAGTAAAGAGAGGTATAAAGAAAGATAAAAGCCCAGATGCAAAAGGTAGATGGGATAATTTAAAATAACCTGGCTAGAAATAAGCCAAGCTAAGGCTGGACGTTCATAAGCGAGAATACGTGTGTGTGTGTGTGTGTGTGTGTGTGTGTGTGTGTGTGTGTGTGTTATATTTGGGAGCTGGGTGGTAGCCCCACAAAAGTCAAAGAGCTTCAAGTTTACTTAGAGTTTGCTTATAAAACAGAACCCTGTTGTTTTGTGAGTTTGTCGCTTTCTCTACTACAAAGTTCTGCAAAGAGAAAATGTTATCCCAGCTAACACTGAAGAGGAAATGACAGCATTAAGCCTAAACAGGGACTGCCAATCCACAGTCTGCGAACTAGAATACAACTCTGTGAAGAAAATGTGACTCCCAATGCCTCTGCAATTGTCTTCCCTCAGCTCAATGAAAGGCCACATTTGACCAAAGATCAGCAGATGACCAAAGTCTCATTTACCCCAAATGAAATAAACTTTGTCTCAGCATGTCTTTAGGTAAAATTTACAGGGTACAGTAATTTCTCCCACAAGAGGGAGCCTGTATTTTTATATTTTTGTTACAGGACAAATTGATTTGAGAACAAATTAAATTATGAATTTTTTTGAAATGTTTACTAATGTCAGCATCTTTATGTCAGGTTAAATTAAAAAAGAATCAGATTTCCTTTTGCATATCTTTTGTAATACATCAGGATGCCCAAAGACTGGAAAGATAAAAGAAATTATTAAAAATATTTTTAATACTACTATGACTTGTTTTTTTCATATGTTAAGAATGACTATGTTACTGTTACAGTCCAGGAGAAAATTCCATTTCATTTGTAGAAATGTTAGTTGTGTAAAAGTGACTTGAATTATTATAAGTGCTACAAACGTCAATTTAATTACAGAGGATGAGAAATTAGATTTCCATCACCACCTGATTGGAGAGGGGAAGGCGCGCTGTCTAAAACAGTAGTTTTCTTTGCATTGACTGGAAAGGAAAATCCCATTTTGAAATGACCAAGATCCTCATTCTTGCTACTAGGAGCCAGGACTTGCTGGAGCAATGTTGTAGCCGCCATGAAAGTCATGAGTTGAGAGAGAAATACAAACTTCTTTCAAACCAAACTGAAAAACAATAGCAAAACAATAACCCACGACATCAGTGCCACCCTACCCTTTACTCTCTCTCAAACAATACCCCGAACTTCTGAGGCTCTAGATGAATAAATATGTCCTGCATTTAATCCAAGCAAAATCAATTCATCAGTTTAAAAATGCCTTTCTTAATAAATATGTGCCTCCTGAAAAGTAATCAACACCCAAAACGCATCCACTCAGGGCATTGGATCTGTCACCTGCAGAGACCAAGAAAAAATCGCACTAAACTATGCTTGGTGACCCCTTTGTAAATGCAAGGAAGGGCAGAAAGGGCCCGGACCCTTCCCAGTGGCCCCTCCTCACAGCTCCTAGAAGGCCCACAGGTGGTAGGGCAGGAAGTCAAGGAATAAAGAGTTAATGCTGCTGTTCTTCCGGAATTCCAAGCTGCCCATTAAATCATTGTTTTTCTTCCCACTAGGGACAGGGGACCTAATGGACCCAAAGTCAATACCTTATAAATGACATAAAAATATATTCATTTTATGGACTAATGTGCACTGGTGCAATCCTATCTACACCTTCTGCTTTCAAAGGAAGGGCAGGCTCATTTCTACCAGTAAAAGCTTACTCAGTCATGCTGTGGACAGGCTGCAGAACACACTGTACTCTGAAGCCCAAACGCAGGGAAAGATTAGAGCTGCAAAACCATTATTGTTGGAAACCCTAGGCAGGAGCTGGCAGGCTGGTGTTCCGAGCTCACTCAGGAGCTGCGCTCAGGGGGCCTCCCAGAGGCTAGCCATATTCTGAGCAGGCTTGGCGAGTCTCCAGGTCACCATCTTGCCCAGAACATGTACTTCATGTGGTTCAGAGTGCATCAATGTAGCATGAGGAGAATTAAAAAGCAAACACCGTTTTCATTTAATAGTTGATTCTACAATGATTTTTAAGAACTTTGTTGAGGAAAAGGGACCAAGAGGTATAAATGCTCATTAATATATCAAGAAACACCGAACGAGATCCAACAGAGGCAGGGGCTCTGTGGAGATGAAAGAATTCCATTTAACAAATAAAAAAAAAAAAATCACTGAAAGAGGAGGGCAATTTGGGGTGGTATTATTTTACATACTGAATAAATACTCAAGGAAGTCTATGTTTACAGAATATTCCCCAAACTAAAGGAACTGACTTGATTTTTAAAAACTATTTTTATCATAAGAAAGGTATAACACTCATTTAAAAAAAACTCAACTTGTTTTATAACTTTAATTTGAAAATGCTTTCCTCTGTCTTCAGTATTTTAACAATGCCAATTAGAGGGTAACCTTGTTAATGCAAGGAACCCTGCAACTCCAAGTACAAGTTAGCTGTGGGGTGGGAGGGAGGGTGGGGTGTGAGGAGGTGGGAAGGCAACTGTAAGCTGAAAGATCTTTTCTCTGAGAACAATATAACCTGCCTGGCTTTACCATTGTACAGGGTACAGAGTAAATAGCCAGAGACTAATAAATATGAAAAGCAACTTTAAAACAGATGTTTCTGAGAAAATTCTAGCAACAGGTCAGTATGAGATTCACTGTTCGGTTTTACTAGTTTAAAATTCATATAGCGATAAAATAAAAAAAAATTAAACTCACTGTTGTTCTTTATTCCATTTGCCAAGCAGAGTCATTTATTCCCTATTAGATGAAGTATAATAGACTGTATGGAAAGGGTCACTGGCCTGCCATTTAATGATATTGCCAGCTCTGATCTGCATTTTCCCGGCAATGTCCCTCAACACAGAATAAATGGCTGATCCCTTCACAATAACAGCTGATTTCTATTTATTAAGCTAAAAAGGTCACCATTTTCTATGGCTGGGCCGCCCTGCACTATTGATAATTTTATGCATAAACAAATGGAAAATTTGTGCCACATAAATATGCATTAGCAATTACTTTTTACGCTTGCTGCATGCAAATGTGTACCTCGCAGGGTCTGGGAGCTTTTGTTTTAGCTCTTGGACACAGAAACAAAAGAGCACAATAAACAATTTTCAAATTGCCAATCAATAAGCAATGCAAATTCTGAGGTAAATGGCAAAAAAAAATTTTTGTTCAAAGATAACAGGACCAAAGTGAGAGGGTATATGAGGGGGTGGCTTTTTATAGGATTTTTGTTCCTTTCCTGTTGCTAATGAAAAGGCTAAGGTCCCCTTGACACAGACCAGCCAGGAAGGCTGGTCCCAGAGCTGATGCCAGATGGGTAAGTAGAAAATACACACATGTTGAGTAAACACACAGCATGCACCCCCACAAGGGGCTCGGGGTGAAACCTTGTTCCTATGTGGCATTTTGGAGGCACCACCTGCTCAGAGTTCTGTTCAGCTCCAGATAGTTAGAGAAGTTCGAATTTGGAGTAGTTTAGGATGAGGCACTGTAGACTAAGACGTCAGAGCTCCATCCCTCCGTGTTTAGCTGACCTGTTTCGTTTGCTCACTTGATCATTGCTGTTCTGTTCTAACGTCAGCATCAGCAGCAAAGGGGCAAAGAGTGCAACAAAAGAGCTATGGGTCTGGAGACACGGCTACAGGTGAAGAGGGATTTCTGTGCAATCCTGAGGACCAGGCCCCACACCCAAAGCCATGTGACAAGTTAGGGCTCCTGCAAATGCCTGGAACTCTGGGTCTGAGGGATCCAGTATTCTATTCTGGCCTCTGTGTGTGGACGGACACACACACACACACACACACACACACACACACATGCACTCAATTAATGCATACATACATACATAAATATTTTAAAGAAAAAATAAATTTTAGGGGCATTCTTTCAGAAACAGATATAGAAGGGGTACAAGAGCAGTTTAAGAAATAAAAGGAGCCTGTAAAATGTTTAAGAACACATACTTTAAGCCAGGGGGTGGTGGTAGCGCACACCTTTAATCCCAGCACTCGGAAGGCAGAGGCTGGTGGATCTTTGTGAGTTCAAGGCCAGCCTGGTCTACCCAGTGAGATCCAGGAAAGGCGCAAAGCTACATAGAGAAACCCTGTCTCGAAAAACCAAAATAAATAAATAAATAAATGAAGGAAGGAAGGAAGGAAGGAAGGAAGAAAGGAAGGAAGGAAGAAAGAAAGAAAGAAAGAAAGAAAGAAAGAAAGAAAGAAGGAACATATACTTTAACTGCAAATAATTCAAGAATAGTATCAGAACTCAGGAACACACACAGAGGAGCAACCTGAGAGACACACCCCTCAGAGGGAAGATGCATTACCTAAGTTGAACACACAGTGGAAGGGTAAGTCAAGAGCAGACCGACTGCTGTCACAGTGTCAAGGATTCTGTGGGTTCTTAATACTGTTACTGAAGCTTGCATTTCAAGGGCAGAGGCTCAAGGAAGTTGTGAGACTCGGTAGTTCCTGGGTCCAGATCTGGACTCACACCCCTCGGGGGTGGGGGACAGCACCTCTAACAGCTTGGCTTCTAACCCTGCTGTCTGTAGCTCCCTCTGAATACACCCATGTAGACCCAACTGTGACAGTTCTTCCCAAATGGCCAAATGGCTTTGCCTTTGCATAAATCAGCCAAAATGTATTTGAAAAATAAATTCAGGGTTTCTGCAAGTTTCTTTAATGAACTTATTAAAATACTTAAGCTACTATAAAATATACAGATACTAATTTGTTTGTTATATGGATGTACCTTCTTGCATTAACACAAGTCCACTGAGAGCAGACCAGGGCCTTCATAGTCATCTGAGAACAGAAAAATATTTTGTGATCCTCATCTTGATCTTAATATGATTAAATCTTTTACTGTCACACAGGATTAACAGGGCTTCCTCACAAACTGGGAAAGAATTTTGAGCCTAGATGCAAATCCAAGGCAGTGGTGGGAGAGCTGTGTCTTGTCCCAACCATGATAAGGACCCTGAAAGTCTGTCCTCACTAGAGAAGGCTGTGTAGCTTCTAGAAGAATTCTGTCCCTGACACTGTCAGTGTTAGGAATCCAGTGACGTTGGGGCTTCAGAGAAGGCTCAGTAGGTGGGGGCTTTCCTTGCAAGCCTCGGGACATAGGTTTGAGTCCCAGAGCCCATGTGAAAAAGCTAGGCATGGTGGTGCATGCTCAGAATTCTACATGCTGGGTTGTTAGAGCCCAGTCTAAACTATTTGGCAAATTTTGGGCCAGAAAAAGATGCTGCCTCAAAACAAATAAAATAATGGTGCTTGTCTAAGGACCAACAGCTGATGTGTCTTCTTGCCTCCACACATATTTATATACACCCAAGGAAATCTTGAGAGGGATAATAATAATATAGTGACTTCATGTCAATAAGAAAAACAGTCCCCTGGAGAGATCATAGAGTGTATCACATGTATGAAGACACATGAAGACCTCCCCCAAACTTGACAGTTGACTCAATTATGAAAGTGTTATTTCCAATACTAAACTAATTTTCTTTCCCTTAGCTGCCTGCTGTGGATATCACTCTGTATAAATAAAGTGCTGATTGGCCAGTAGCCAGGAAGGAAGGATAGGGTAGGCGGGACAAGGAAGAAGAGGAGGCTGGGAACAGGAAGGCTGGGGACAGACACTGCCAGCCACCATGAGAAGCAACATGTAAAGACACTGGTAAACCACAAGCCATGTGGTAAAGTATAGACTAACAGAAATGGGTTAATTTAAGATAGAAGAAGTAGATAACAAGAAGCCTGCCACAGCCATACAGTTTGTAAGCAATGTAAGTTTCTGTGTGTTTACTTGTTTGGGTCTGAGCGACTGTGGGACTGGCCAGTGAGAGAAATTTGTCCTGACTGGGCCAGGCAGGAAAACTCTAACTACAGCTGCCTTAGTTTCCATGTTGCCTTAGTTAAGATTTCTATTCTGTGATGGAACACCATGACCAAAAAGCAAGGGAGAAAAGGGCTTATTTGACTTACACTTCCACATTGTAGTCAATTACTATGAAACTCACTCAGGGTAGGATCCTGGAGGCAAGAGCAGACGCAGAGGCCATGGAGGAGTGCTGCTTACTGGCTTGCCCCAATGGTTTGCTCAGCCTGCTTATAGAATCCAGGATCACCAGCCTAGGGATGGCCTCATCCACAAAGGGCTGGGCCTCCCCCATCAATCACTAATTAATAAGATGCCTACAGCTGGATCTTATGGAGCCATTTTTTCCAATTGAGTTCCCCTACATTCATATAACCCTAGCTAGTGAAGGAGACAGAAACCAGCCAGGATAAGCGTCTTCCTCTCCTGTGCATTCTCTTTCCTCAGTCTTCAGAGACTAGCATACAGAAGTTTGAGTATGGCTCATTTTACTATAGACACACATGAGCTCATTGCTGCCCTCCCTGCAGGACAAGGATCCCATGACCATCCTACTCTGACTGATCTCTCACTCTCTACACAAGGTAAAGATTTCATACTATAATTGTGACAGATCCAGATGAAGGAAATGTCATCCAAAACTTAGAACATAAGTGCATGGGAAGGGTGTGCACAGCCAGAAGTGCATGGGAAGAGTGTGCAAAGCCTGTCACATGATGCACACTGCTGCAGCCAGGGCCTCTTCTTTCCTCTCTTGCCCTTCAGATGATACCCCTTCCTTCATTACCACACCACCCCCATACCGCCATGTCCTACACACACTGAGTGCACGTTCTACCACTGACCTGTACCCCTGTCCCCAACCCCATTTTTATAACAAGGATACCTGAGTGATTCAGAAAGCCATAGAGCAATAGAAAATTCTGGTGAGATCCTGTGCAGGGAGCAAAAGAGCCAGTGTCTCACTACACAGGATGAAGGCTCTGCAGGCCTCTTGGGATGATCTCTGGGGGCAAATTTCCTGACATTCCGCTTAAAAGTCTGGGTTTCAGCATACCACAAGGGCATTTGCTCAGCTATGTTCGTATCAGCTTTGTTTGTAATAGCCAGAACCTGGAAACAACCTAGATGCCCTTGAACTGAAGAATGGATAAATAAAATGTGGTACATATACACAATGGAGTACTACTCAGCAGAGAAAAACAATGACATCATGAGGTTTGCAGGGAAATGGATGGATCTAGAAAAAAATCATCCTGAGTGAGGTAACCCAGACTCAGAAAGACAAACAAGGTATGTACTCATTCATAGGAGAATACTAGATGTAAAACAAAGATGACTAGACTGCTACACAACTCCAGGGAGGCTACCTAGAAAACGGGACCCTAGGAAAGACACAGGGATCGCTGAATGACAGAGAAATGGATGAGATCTACATGAACAACTTGGACGACAGTGGGAGTAATGAAGGGCAAGATTTGAAGAAGAAAAGAAAGCTTAGGGGAGCAGGAGATCCCAGCTGGATCAAGAACAGGAAGGGAGAACAAGGAATAACAGACCATGATAAATGAAGACCACATGAGAACAGGAATAGGCAGAGTGCTCGAGAGGTCCCCAGAAATCCACAATGACACATTCTCTGTAGACTGCTGGCAATGGTCGAGAGAAAGCCTGATCTGACCTAGTCTGGTGATCAGATGACTAAACACCCTAACAGTCGTCTTGGAACTCTCATCCAATAACTGATGGAAGTGGATGCAGAGATCCTCAGCCAGGCCCCAGGTGGAGCTCCAGGTGTCCAACTGTCAAGAAAGAGGAGGTCTACAAAAGCGTGAATTGTTGAATCCAAGATCACAAAAAGCACAGGGACAAATAGCCAACCGAATGGAAGCACATGAATTATGAACCAACGGCTGAGGAGCCCCCAGCTAGATCAGGCCCTCTGGATAAGTGAGACAATTGAATAGCTTGAACTGTTTGGAAGGCATCCAGGCTGTGGGACCAGGACCTGTCCTTAGTGCATGAGCTGGCTGTTTGGAACCTTGGGCTTACACAGGGACACTTTGCTCAGCCTGGAAGGAGGGGACAGGACCTGCCTGTACTGAATCCACCAGGTTTAAATGAATCCCCCAGGGTGTCTTGGTCCTGGAGGACATGGGAATGGAGAGGAGGGGTTGGGGTGAAGGTGGGGTTGGGGCAGGAGGGGGGAGGACAGGGGAACCCCTGGCTGATGTATAAAATTAAAAAACATAATAATAATAATAAAATTAAATTAAAAAGTCTGGAATTCAGTAGAACAGAGCAAGGCATGAAAGTGCATACATAGGTGTAGGTAGGTCTCTGTCTGCTACAGAATGATGTTCCTTAGGGGGGAAAACACACAGATAATTACTAATATTTGTAGTGGGTAGCCATTCTAGCTTTGATTTGGAAGTACCACCTCCTTTGAGGCTTCAGTAACTGTCACGTCTACAAGGCAGAGCCGAAAGAGGACCCCTGAAGACCCAAGATCCAGATGGGCGAGCTTTCTTGGTTCCTGGATCCTGCACACAGGAGCTAGACCATGCAGAGTTCTCCAGAGAACACCGCTGGACTGTGCTACACCTTTCCCAGACCCTGTAATTTATCCCTTCACTTGTAAGTTACCCCACAAAATAAACCTCCTTTTTAACTACGTGGAGTTGCCTTCATATTTAAACCAATAAATATTTTTGAAACTAGTCTTTGAGGTGAAAAAATAGACATATATCCACAAGCTAGAACCTTAATCTGCTTTGATACAAAGCATTTCTATAGACATATCAAAGACAAAAGAAAATGTTTACTTAAAGGGCAATTAAAAAAACTAATTTAAAAAATAATTTTGAGGGGCTGGAGAGATGTTCGGTGGTTAGGAGCACCAGCTGCTCTTCCAGAAGATCTAGGTTCAATTCCCAGAACCACAAGGCAGCTGACAGCCATCTATGACTTTAATTCCAAGGGATCTGACTCTCTCTTCTGGCCACTATGAGCACTGCATGCATGCGGTACACAGACATCCAGGCAAAAATAGCCACACACATAAAATAAAATAATTAAAATGTTATTATTATTCATTGTATGTAGGAGAGAGAGTGAGGATATGTGTGTGTTTGCACACATGTATGGTGGTTTGCATACTGTGAACCTCTCTGTGGCTATGGATGGAGGAGGACAATTTGGATATCATTCTGCAGACCACCTACTTTTGGTTTTCAGACAGGTTCTCTCACTAGTAGGTCTCACCAAGCAGGCTAGGCAGGCTGGCAGGTCAGCCAGCCCAGGTATCTACTTATCTCGGCCTCCCCACCCACATTGCCGGGACAACAACTGTGGGCTCTGAGGATCAAACTCAGCCCCTCATGCTTACACAAGCAGTTTACTGATTGAGCCATCTCCCTAGACACCATGGTTTTGATGGCCGTAGGACAGAGATGTGGATTTCAGTGCATTCCAAGCCATACAGAGTCACCCAGCAATGAAGTTGTCTGAGTGAGGGCAAGAGGTTCAGAGTTGAAGCAGGGGGACTATGCTCACACACAGTGAGTCACTTGGCCCTTCAGAGCTGAGGCAGGGTATTCTATATTTACACACAGTGAGTGAACTATCCCTTGTTAATTTCTGCACCCAATAATCTTTGATACAATCCCTTAATCTGACTATGCCTCTGTTTACTCAGTTTCCAAGTCATCCAGACACCCTCCAGGCAAAGTTAGAAGATGAAACTGATGGGATGGCCTAGAGGTGGGGCTGGGCTTCCTGAAACAAATGGGAAGGCTACAGGTCACCTAGAATTTAAGATCAGTCCTAGTTGGAAGTGATCTGTCTATTCAGACCTATGCTGTCCAGGCTGGAAGCTAACTGCCAAACACAAGGGGGAAAAGAGTGACTGCAATCAGCCTTTTGAAGGCCAGGGCAGGGTAGCACTGTTGATCCCCAGAACCCATATAAAAAGGCTCAATGTGGTGCTGTGCTCTAGTCATTCCCAGAACTGGGGGAGCACAGACAGGAGGTCCCCAGCCCCATTGAACAGTCAGACCACACTGCTTTGCAAGTGTCATGCCAGTAAAAGACCTATCTCAAAAATGAAAAACAAAACAAAACAAAAATAGACAAAAAAAAAAAACAAAACCCAGAAAGATACTTGATGTAGTCTTCTGCCCTCCACTGATAACCTGCCCTCACATGCCCAAACTCACATGCACACATTAATGCATTCCCTCATATGTAAGCACTCACATGCATATACTCATGCATGCACTCACTCATATTCATATACATGCACTCACGTGCACTCATGTGCATGAACTCATGCATGACTTAATATATACTCATGTGCATTCACTCACATACACACTCATCTGCATGCACTCACACACATGCACTTACATGCACACACTCATATGTGTATAATCACATGCATGTGCTTCCCCAAAGGTTATAATCTCAAATAGAAGGAGGATATTCATTTTTCACCTATAGGTAGAACTCATAACAACTAACCAAGTTTCTTTAGAAAAGTATACAGCATCTTCAAATGAGTCAGACACAATTAAAGAAGTGTTCCAGTTAAGTAAATGTCACGAACTTCTCCCTTTTAGAACCTCCAGCTGTCAATCATAGTTACTGCTTGGAGACTGTGAACACATGAACAAAATCCTTCTGCTCCTTGAACAGAGAGTAATGCTCCTACGCTGCCATCAGCAGGTCTTTCCACCATGCCTGTCACAGTGACTGGCGACTCCACACTTGCCAACCAAGAACACAGTCAAGCCAGCTCCAAAGGGTCAGCTTCAAGGAAAGTGACCTTAAATCTGTCTACACAACACCCTGGGGCTCCTCCCCTTAATTCAAGGAATTCCCAAGACAAAGTCACTTTCTGTGATTTGCTCCCTGTCTAAATGTTCTGCAGGTCTTTAGGCTTGCTCGGGGCGGACACTTATACTTGGTGTGGTTCTCAACCCTTATCTCAGGCCTGGCAGGGTCTGCCCCTTTCCTCCAAATTAAAAACCTCATAGAGAAGATGATGACTCCACCCCAGGTCACACAGTTATAACACAGTAGAGGTGAGGTCACATGAAAGTGTGAACCTCTTTCCTGCTCACACTGACAGGTCATGTAAGAACTCCCAAAGAGCAAACTCTGAGATCTCTCACAGCATGGGACAATCGGCTTCTTTCTAGAAATGTATGATTATCAGAGTTACATTACATTAACTGCCTTCTCATTCATGGATAAAATAGTTTCTACTGGTGTGATGTGTGTGAGTGTGTGTAAGCATGTATGTGTATGCATGCATGTGTTAGTGTGAATGTGCATGTGTAAATATGTATGAGTGCCTGTGTTAGTGTGTGCATTTGTGTGTATGTGTGAGTGTGTGCATGTGTGTGACTGTGTGAGCTCTAGACATGCCCCTTCTCTGCCACCCTGATGCTGGAATTGTATCACCCGGCCTGGCTTTTACATGGGTGTTAGAGATATGAACTCAGCTCCTCATGCTTGCATGACAATTATTTTACAGACATCTAACATGGAATTTGGGATAACACTGTACAGCTGATCATTCTTTTATATTCACTGGGGAATATTAGGTGATGTCTAAGAGCAATATTTTTTAAGTTAAATAATTAGTTAACTTTATGTGTTTTGCCTGCATATCTATCTGTGCACCACATGTGTAAGTTACAGACAGCTGCAAGCTGCCATGTGGACTCTGGGAATTGAACCTGGGTCCTCTGGTAGGACATTCTTAACCACTGAGCCATCTCTCCAGACCCCTCAAACAGCAGTCTTACATGGGGACTAGGCTGGTCTCAAGGTTTGAACACCTTAGGCAGGGCATGCTTCTCAACATCTCTAGGACACAGGGCCGCTCCCACAACTAAGAACTCTCCAAAACATAGGAAGAGTTGAGGTGCATAAACCCTGGGTGGATGACGCTTTATTTAAAGCACCTGATTTTGACTCTTACTTTTGTTACATAATCATAGTAATGCTTTCAGAGTGTGGCATTTCCAGGGTGCTAATGATGGGTTTGGCACAAGGCGATCAGCTCTTGCCTCCTCCCTAATTCCACTCAGTGCCCCATGCCTCCTCTTTGCAGTTCGAGGATACACTGAGCCGTGGTTCAAGTGACAGAGGTCACCATTACCGAGATAAATGGATCATAAAATCACTCATCATAGTGTTTAACACACTTTGCAAAGAAGAATGTTAAAAAATAAAGCAAGCAAACGGGGGGGGGGGGGGGGGTGGCCAGAACCATCCATGTCAACAACGTGAAATGGAAATGGACATTTATTTGTAAGGAAAAGAGTGACCTCTGAGCTTCTGCTATGTAGAGTAGCCATCAAAGCCCTCCCAATGCAGTCCCTCCTTTAACAGTAATTTAGGGTTCTGCTTACGTACCATTAATGATGAATAGTACCCTCTTCCTAGAGAAAGCTGTTGTAGCTCTACCCTGTTCCCGATGCTCACTTAAGTTATATTCTCAGCTGTTTCCTACAGATGGAGCACAGGCTATCCCTATGCCCTTCATACCAGTCCTCATATCAAGCAAAGAAAAGCCCTGAGCATCTCTGTCCAGAGTAAAGGGCAGGTCTGCCTGTATCAGAAACACAATGTCTCACTGAGGGCACCAGTGAGGCATGCACTCTGGTCCAGTAGAGAAGACCCCGACCCCCCACATCTCTATTTTTCACCCACTGAAGGACAATCTCTCACTATTTTACTCATAATATGAGAATTAGGGCTTAGCATGCCAGTGGGCTTGCCCAAACTTCAGCTGGCACTGTTTCTCTGAGGAAAACACAGCTCTGCACCTGATCTGAGAGTTTATAATCTTCAAGTAGCATCTAAGAAACCTCTCCAAGCTGCATAGGTTTAACATAGGACAAAAAATCTCCAGCCTGTCCCAAGCAACATGATGAACAAGCCATTCTTATAAGACAGAATTTTATTGACACATGCAAGTCAGAATGGCCAGGTATCTTTTTTTGTTTCTTATTTAGGAAGCAGGAAGAAGTGACCATAGGCTCTAGTATCTACAGATACCTTTGAAATGATATCATACATTGTTAAGCTTGTTTCAACAACAAAAATATGCATTTGGCTTCTAGCCATACAGGGTAAGTTATTCCAAAGGCTTCAGAAAATGTGTTTTAAATTTGGGGCATTTCAGATTTTATATATACACAAAATGAGGTGTCTTAGGAATGGGAGCCAAGAAAAAAATGCAAAATTCTCTTACGTTTCAAGTATGCCTTATACATACAGCCTCAAGGTGATTTTCTGTCATACATTTAGTGCACCTGGGTTTAGATCGCTGCTTGTTAAGTGAAAGGAGATGTGGGATTTCTTTTTTTCTTTTTTTTTTCTTTTGCTTGTAGTTTTGTGTTGACACTCTGAAAGTTTTGGATTTGGTGGCACCTATGATTTCTGATTTTTCAGATTTGGGATTCCTAAGCTGTCTTTATGATGGTCGGAATGAGAACCTTGCATGTGTGGGCCTCAATGTGGGCAGCCTTGCAAGCACTTTGGGCAACTCATCATGAAGATAACACTAAGAACTCTGGCACAAATTCTCACTCATTCAACAGGACAGAAGAACTTAGCTGAGTTAAACAACTTGACCAAGACCTAACAGCAGGTCAGTGGGAGGCCCAGGATGTAGCCAATGTCTTCTCTGTTGTTCCATCTGAGCTACACACTGGTGGCTCAGAGGTGCAGTCCATTGCCCCAAAGTGACATAAATAATGAGACAAGTCAGTTGAAGAGCAATGTAAATGGGACTATGATGGGGTATGGATAGAAGGTTCTAGAGCAAGGAAGGGCCTCAGCTGTGGTAGTATTGTGTTCCTCAAAATATTGTGCACCCTAATAAACTTATCTGGGGTCAGAGAACAGAACAGCCACTAGATACAGAGGCTAGAAAATGGTGGCACTCAAGCCTTTAATCCTAGCATTCCAGAGGTAGAAATCCATCTGGATCTCTGTGAGTTCAAGGCCTCATTGGAAACAGCCAGGCATGGTGACATATGCCTTTAATCCCAGGAAGTGAGGGCAGAAAGCAGAAAGGTATAAAAGGTGTGAAAACCAGGAACTAGAGCTGGTTAAAATTTTAGGCTTTTGATCAACAGTTCAACTGAGATTCATTTGGATAAGGCTTCCAATCTGAGGAAACAAGACCAGATGAGGAACTGGTGAGGTGAGGAAGCTGTGGCTTGTTCTGCTTCTCTGATCTTCCAGCATTCACCCCAATACCTGGCGTGGGTTTGTTCATATTAATAAGACCTGTTAAGATTCATGCTATGGGTGGTGGTGGTGGTGGCGGCAGCGGCGGCAGCGCATGCCTGTAATCCCAGCCCTTGGGAGGCAGAGGCAGGTGGATCTTTGTGAGTTTGAGGCCAGCCTGGGCTACCAAGTGAGTTCCAGGAGGGGCTCAAGGCTGCACAGAGAAACCCTGTCTCGAAAAACAAATAAACAAACAAACAAACAAAAAAGATTCATGCTACACTCAGCTTTCTCTGGAAGCCAATGATAAGTTCCCAGACAAAACTTGAACTAAAGTCATGCCTAAAGGATGACCTGGAGTAGACCCTCTGAGAAGGGAGGGTCATCTGGCTCCTGACCTTCACTTGAGGAGACAGAAGCTTGGGTGCAGGGTCATGGTCACATAGCTATTCTGGCCCTACTCAGTATTCCCCACTTTGTAATAAGCACCAAGCAATGCTCAATAATATCGACTACCTAGGCTGTTGAATTATTCCTCTTCTCTGTTTTTTAAAAAGATAATGTTCTTGGGTGTTGGCTGCTGGAAGAGGTGCAGTAGGACACAGTTTTATAACATTCACCTCTTTCTAAGATTGGCACAGCAGACCACAAGGTAGTGAAGGGGTTAATAAATCACTCGGACATTTGAATGTTATTTTTGGTTAGATTTTATTGAAGGGTTTGTCATGATTATAGACAAAGTTCCAACAAGGTCAACATCAATGATCTGAAGGCATGAGCAGGTAAGCTGAAGAGAGATCAAGAAAATTGTCTAAATGTTGCAGGGAAGGTAATTCTCACGGCTGTCTCTGCCACCAGACTAACTTCCATTAACATAGTTAGAAACTCTCTGATATGAGGAAAATTACTATAACTTCAGATATTACTCTAAGGAGTTATTGCTGTGGAATAGGAATAAAGAGATGTAGATAAATCTGCTGATGTTCTCTGTTTCCACAAACATGTGCACAGAGGACCAGAAAACTTTGGAAATCGTGCCTGATACAAGGACTGAGTTCAGCAGCAGTACTTCCTGAGTGACTAAAGCTATGCCATCAGGGATGTTCCGGTAGATATCTGATGTGGCTTGTAGACAACACTTAGAATCCAGAGGCGAGCTCTCGAAGGGTAGATCTGATGAAAGATGAAGATTTTCTGGACAGGTTACTGTTACTGAAACATCACTATACTACATCTAAATACCTTGGTAGGTGCTGAGAATAACAGGTATGAGCATGCCATGATCCCTTCCCTATGATTAATCCTGGCCTGGTCAATTAAATATGGAGACAACAGTAAAACACAGCTCAGCATAATAACCACTAGCATCCATCCAACAGACACATAGGAGTAGCTGAACTGAGTGGGGGCATCTGTGATGAACCCACAAGAAATCCAAGCACCAGACAGAAGTAAGGCCCAGAAGTCAGTGTGAGGGGAGCTATTGGCACTTCAAGCATTGGCCATTCCAGTTCTTCCCAAAGCCCAAAGTGAGTCCTTGGGCACGGGGCAGAAATTAGTAACAGCCTGGGTGATGGCTTACATGTAAAATACAGGTTACAGATGGGAACTTGAGCTAAAGCTCAAATACAAACCCATGGGGAACGCGCGAATGTCAGCACACCAAGGTTGCTCAGTGGAAGAAGCACCTAAAATAAGATGATTATAAGCAAGAAAAACAGGAGAAAAGAAACATAGCGTCAATGCCATGTGTGGAATGC
This sequence comes from Onychomys torridus, assembly GCF_903995425.1. Taxonomy (NCBI): domain Eukaryota; kingdom Metazoa; phylum Chordata; class Mammalia; order Rodentia; family Cricetidae; genus Onychomys; species Onychomys torridus. Next base: position 155,649,171 of record NC_050445.1, read on the forward strand.
TGAGAGCAGCTTTCCCGGGATCCCATGTCCCTGCCAAACTGACACGTTCACACCCATTTCTGAATACTGTGTTTTCCTGTCTTACTTTCAGAACTGGGTCTTTTCTTATAGTTCAAATGTTCTCCCCTCCAAATGGCATAAAGCCCCAAATTTAGTTTATCTCTTTTGATCATTTTATAGTGCACCTTGCCACAGTAATAAATGGCAACAAAATAGAAAATGGTGTTTCTTTCTGGTTTTCTTACATTTACTAGTAAGTCAATGTAAGAAGCTTACATTAACTTCAAGCCATTCATAAACATCTTTCCGTCAGCTTCCAGTCCTGCCAAGATACGATCCACACCTCACTGCTGAGAAAGAGCCAGACATACATATGTCCATAACGGTAAACTTAAAAGGCTGAGCAGAATTCTGACATATAAACCCCAAAGAACAAGATCAAATATGTACGCCTGTCCATCTGTTTCCCTTCCTAGAAATAATTCCCTAGGACAAGTGCTGGGGGTCTTCCTTCACACTGCCCTACCAGGACTCATAAAATCCTACAAACAGCATTCTAGGGACGTAACAGCAGGGCGAGGCTGTATCTGTGGCTCCAGGGAAAGTTCTCTGCCTGCTCCTGCCTCATAAGGAACATCAGTGCTTCATGGAAACACAGGGGCAGGCCAAGGAAGTCCTACAGTCTCCCCATTCCACCCGTGGAACTCAGAGGGAACAGTTCTATAAGCAAACGTGACCCTCACAGAATAGGTGCTCAGCTCGAAGAAGCCACATCCCTGCCTTTCAATCAGCCCATGAAAGAGAGTCATCCAAACATGGAGTCAGCCATACTTTAAAGAGTCCTGCATTGTTGACGTCACTAATGGCAACACTAAGCTGGAAACCACAGCACTCAGGAGCCTGTAGCATTAAGCAGGCCTTGTTCTGGTTTATTCGGTTCCTATGACAAGTACCCTGACCAAGAGCAACTTAGGGGAGCAGTTTATTTCAATTTCAATTCCCAGATCACAGTCCATCATTGAGGGAAGCCAAGGTGTGAACACAAGGCATGAACAGTAAGGCAGGCCTGCTAGCTTTTCTACCTAATGCCTCTAACCAGAGAACTCACTCTCAGCCAAGGAAGTACAGCAGAAACCACGGAAGATGCTGGATGGCTACTGTCAGATGTACCAGGTAAGAGCAGCAGTGAACTTCACAGATTGTTGCATGTAGAAATGTGCAGCACTATTGCAGGGGGTGAGCGGCTGTGCACCTCCCCCACAGCAATGCTGACAGGAACTCCTGGGATCCCACCTGTGGTATCTCATTAGGGATAACCACATATTCCAACTTAGAGAAAACCAATCCAGAAATCCGAAACTTGAAATACTCCTGGTTTAAAGGCTCTTCAGCCTGTAGTACATGACAATATATGAACATTTATCAATTTATAATAAGCTGTATATATAATATATATAACTATATACATATATATAACTATATATATAGTTTATAAGAGCCGCACACATATGTTGCAATTCTGTTTCTTATCAGCATCTATTTTTTCCTTACTAATAAGATTTTCTTCTTTGCTAGGGAATTTACCATTCTCATTCTTATCTTGGGTCGGTATTCCTCCCCCACCCCTCCCCACCCACTTCCACACTTTCCACACAACACTTTGCTATAGTGGGAAACTAAGCACTTTCCTGTTCTCCGGGCCTTTCTCCTCTGTCAATGAAGCAAACTGTTGTCTTCTTCTAGGCTTCACCAGATAAACATCGGCCAGCACTGCAGCATGCTCACCAGAAATGGGCCTTGACTGCTACAGAGACCCACCAGCAGATCAATGAACCAAAACAGGTAAGGTTCTGCACTCTCCATCAAACATTGCTACAGCTAGGATTTGCTTCTAGTGATGACCCAGGTCCCCTGAAGCAGGCCAAGGATTCAACCAGCCTTGGATCTCCAGTGCCTTCCAAGATTGGCTTTACCATCCTTGCATTCGGGCCGAGAACATCATTAGGAATGACAGGGCACCTGCAAGTGTGGAGCTGGAACTGACCATCCAGAACCTTCTCCCAAGGAATCAGACTGCACAAGCCTGTGGGACCAGCTGCTGGTCTGTGCCACACAGTGTCCAGCTGCAGGAGCCACTCTCTTTTGGGAAGGCTCACACAGGGAGTCCCAGGCCAGCGTTTGAATTGCTGGCTTCCTTCCTCCCTGACCTCTTCCTTCCCACTGTCACGCTCATAGGAACTGTGGGTGACAGCTATTACTATGTGCACATGTTAACTATGAAACAGCATTGACCATCCTCTCCTAGTACATATTAAGCTATTTGGGGGAATAACAATTTCTTCTTTAAATATTATAAAATATTTTCACACTAAAAGAATAGACATTTCCAATTAAAATTCAGAAATTAAGACTTTCTTCTTAAAATATTATTAATTAAAAAATAAAATTGTCTTATTGTAATTAAATCACAAATAAATTCATTACATACCTACATTTGTCCAGTCCTAAGACTGTGTGTCCCAGTGAAGTCTCCTGTAGTCAGAATGACTGTGAAGGCACGGGGCTCCACACCTTCTCTATCCATTCCATTTTTTAAATGTATTTGTGTTTTTGTGGTTCTTGCTATTTCAATACCTATAAAGTTGAACTCATTTATTCAACACAAAAAAGAAAAAATCTATGATAAAGAGAAAGAATAGCTATGTCCCCATATATAAGGACCCTAGCCTGTCACATATACATTTGTATAAGTAATGGAGTGAGTGTCTCAGAAAGACCAAGAAAGGGTAAATTTATGTCATGAGGAAAGGGGAATGCATTCAAAATAGACTGGCTCATGAAAGGGATTTAAATAGATAACTTTTCAAAGATCTTAAAAATCTCTAAAACTTGGACTCTGATTCTAAAATGTGTATGTAGTCCCAATATATTTTTAATTTCAGTGGTTTTTGTTCTACAGATTTAACAGAGTCAAGGACTAACTATGCAACCACAATGTTACATCCAAACATGAAGTGGCATTTGTCACAGTAATAAACAGTGTGGCTTCTGTGTGGTACGGATCATTTTTAAATGTTTTACATAAACTGTCTTCCTTTCAATATGAGAAAAACCCTGTGATGGAGGTATGTGGGTTCAGCCACTTGGGGAAAGTCACAGCAGCTAGAAGATGTAAAATCAAACTTCAATTGTGACTCTGGAGTCATCACTCCTAAAAAAAAAAGAGTCCTGAGGAAAAGAAGGCGTGGTGGTTCACCCTTAGCACTCAGGAAGCAGAGGCTGAAAGTTTGCTATGAGCTTAAGGCCAACTGAGGCTACATAATGACATAATGAGACAGGGGAGAGAGAGAGAGAGAGACAGAGACAGAGAGAGAGACAGAGAGACAGAGACAGAGAGAGAGAGAATAAATTAACTAGAAACAAAATTTAGAATCTTTACCTAATTGCTAATTGAACACATTTTGAAAGTTTAATTTTTAAGAAGTTAAATGTTGGGGTGCTAACTAGCTATAAAAACTACTTGGTTTTACTAAAAGAGTTACTTAGTGTGTGTGTGTGTGTGTGTGTGTGTGTGTTTACACACATGTGAATGCAGTTCCTGGGGAGGCCAGAAAAGAGCAGCAGATTCCCTCCTGAGCTTGAGTTATAATGGTTGTGAGCCACCTGATGTGGGTGCGGGCATTCAAACTCTGGTCCTCTGGAAGAGCAGCAAGCACTTTTAACCACTGGTCACTTTCTTCAGCTCTTAAATCCTTGATTTTCAGTAGGTCATATAGGGTAATGAATTTCAAAATTGCTAAAGACATGGCAAAAATACAGGCTGTCAAGCTATTACCTTTCAGCAAAGGTTTGTGTAGTTCAGACCTGTATGTGGGTATGCCACAGCCACTCAATTTGAAGGGCAGTTCATTGCTGCAAACAATGGAATTGTTTTTTCTCTACTTTGCAGGGTGAGATCACTGAATTCAGAGATCTTATTACAGGTTACAAAAAACAAGTTGTTGGCATTTTCTGGACAAGTCTACATCCAATAAACTCCCATCTTTGGCTTCAGAGTAAAATCACATTTCAATGATTGCTCTGAGGAGCGTGACTCCCACTCCCCCCAATAACGCCAAAGGGTATTCAGTCATTTACAACATGCTTCCATGGAGATGATTCAGTCCTAAACTCAAGTGTCAGAAAAAGCAGGAAAATAAAGATCTCAGTCTGAATGAGAAAGGCTCTTTCCAAAGAACCTACTTCTTGGCACCCAGGTGAGTGAGAACCTCACACTTTAAGGATTTTTAAAAAGCAATTGTTTCTATCTGGGTGCATTAAAAAGCATTAGATGATAACCTACCCAAGCAGGGATTTGCATTTTATAACTTGTATTCTATTGTTGAGGGATTTGAAATTTTCGGCTCAGCATTTTCCAATCTCTAGAGAAAAGAGGCAATACAAATTCAAAATAGACAAACTCAGAAGAGTGTATTTGGTGATAGTTTTGATTTCCTCATATGCCTCCTGATTGGTCCACAGACATTAACTCATTTAATAAATTTATTTCAGAAAAGGAGCTAATTGATCTGTAGTGAATGCAGCTATTTCTTACTCTGCCAACTCCATGCTCTCTGAATTCTCCATCAAACAAAACCTTATTTGGAATGTCACAAACATGCCTTCTTTGATTTGATGTTTCACATCTTTGCCTACCCCTGATTTTATGACATACTACATGTGATGATTAATTTCCTAAGACTTGAGAGTACCAGCCCCATTGATTTCCCAAGGTAGTCCCTTCAGTAACTGGAGTTTACAGAGGCATTTTCCAAGAGGAACAAACAGAAGTATAAACTTTTCCTTATGATGTTCCTTAGGGCTGAGCAATGGCCCAGTTAGCAATGTGCTTACCATGCAAACATAGGACCTGAGCTCAAACCCCCAAACCATGTTAAAAAAAAAGTCAGGTGTTTATTCCAGAACTGGGTTTGCAGAGATCAGGAACCCTGGGGCTTCACACCACTCAGCTTAGTCTAATTGTCAAGGTCAAGACCAGGGAGAGGTCCTGTCTCCAAAACCCAGGAGCATGGCTCCTGAGAAATGACATCTAAGGTTGACTTCTGGCTTCCAGAAGCCTATATACACAGGTGCATTCCCCCTGCCCCTCCACTACCCCCTCCCACACACAAGTATGCACACATGCACACACGCACCAACACCAGTATGAAGAAACAGAAAAAAGAACTAAAAAGAATGAAACTGTGCTGAAGTTTAGAAAATTATCTGCGAACAACGTAAAATGCTCTCTGTCCGCAGCAGTTCAACTTTGTTTTCAAATAACTTTTTCAGAAGTTGCAATATTCTATCTCTAAAGGTTGAGAGAACTCTGCATACGAAATTATGTCTGTGGTAACTTGTGGTGGGTATTGTGTTCCCTGAAATATTGTGTGTTCCCCGAAATAAACATATCTGGGGTCAGAGAACAGACAGCCACTAGAACAAAGCCAAAAATGGTGACTAGGAAATATGAAGAGTAAGCCCTAACAGAAGTTGGGCAGTGGTGGTACACACCTTTAATCCCAGCACTTGGGAGGCAGAGCCAGGTGGATCTCTGAGTTCAAGGCCACTTTAGAAACAGCTAAGCATGGTGACCCACACCTTTAATCCCAGAAACCCAACCTTTAATCCCAGGGAGTGGGGGCAGAAAGAGAAAGGTATATAAGGCGTGAGGACCAGGAATTAGAGGAGAGAAAAGCATGTAGTGAGTTAAGCATTTAGTTAGTTAAGCATTTGGCTGGAGAAGTATTCGGGCTTTGGAGCAACACAGTTCAGCTGAGAGCCTTTGGGGTGAGGACACAGAAGCTTGCAGTCTGAGGAAACAAGACCAGCTGAGGGACTGGTGAGGTGAGGAAACTGTGGCTTGTTCTGTGTCTCTGATCTTCCAGCAATCACCCTAATAACTGGCCTCGGGTTTGATTTCATTAATAAGACCTTTTAAGATTCCTGCCACAGTAACTTCTGGAATTAGGGAAAGAGAGATAGGGAGATGGAGAGAGGGAGGGAGAGAGAGAGAGAGAGACAGAGAGAGAGAGAGAGAGAGAGAGAGAGAGAGAGAGATTGAGAGAGAACCCCAAGGGAACTGGAACTACACTGAAGAGCTAAAGCACTCTGGGACACTGGGATGCATATACATCTACATTAACTATATGTGCTAGAGTTACAGGAAGACTCAGAAGCAGTGTTAAATGCACCATCTGGATCCCTGTAGAATGAACTTTTACCTGATGGTTAGTGGCAATTTATTACTAAACACTAGAGAGAAGTGTGAGCTATTTTGGACTCAAATAGGACATTACCCATGCAACAAGACCAGTATTCACTAAGCAACACACCCACTGAGCAGGCAAACACACCTCTGGCTGCACAGTCAAGAGCCACAGCGTCATGTTCCTGTCTGTGAACTGAAGCACTTCCCACTCCTTCTGCTAGGCTCCCTCACAACTTCTTTCTTCTAGGAAACCAGTCACCAATGGATCTTCCAAAACTATCAATCCATGACCTTTTCAACCTTCTTATCATGAAAACAGTATGTTACATCTTCATATATCCACAAATCCTGCGAGTAACCACATCTCTTCTGAGCCTATCCTGAGAGAACCCAGTGTCCACAAAATGACACAATGATGGTGCACACATGTTTAACCTTCTGTGCCATTTCATCTTTGGGCACATTTTGTGTGTGCATGCCTTACTGAAATTTAGTCTGTGACTACTGAGAACACAGACCTCTGTCTTTCCAATGACGTCCATAGTTTTATATAAAGCCCATTCCTCCTCTCCAGAGGCCGTTGCAAATTCTGGCAATAGAAGAATCTTAGGGCAGAGGATCCCTGCTCCCTCTTGGTTGACTGTGTTCATTGTCATAAGCCAGCAGCTGCTGTCACCTTCTGCCCTGAGAAGAACCAGAGCGATGACGCCTGTCTCCACACCCGCTCTTGCTCCCCTGCACACATAAAGGCACTGTTGATCCTGACACTGGAATGCCAATATTAGTTACTTGGAGAACTGTTCCGTGTCAAGAGACAATTTAATTCTCAGAACTATCCCACTTTGCACTGAAATACCATGACAGCTGCCTTAAAAAGTTGCCCCAAATGCTTTATGTGTCATGTCTGGCTTATTCATGGAAAGTATCAAACTCCACGGTGTTTCCAGTGATAACTGTGAATATATCTATTAGGGTGACAATCACAAATATATCTCATGATATCTTATTATACAGTATGGTGACCATAAATTATGCACACTGCACACCTCCTCATCCAAGTTAAGGAATAGGAACCAAACTAGCTGTGGGGAATTTCCAACCAGGATAGATCAATTAGCCAATTGCTTATTACGAAAAAGAAAATTCAATAAGGAGAGGGGAAAACTTGCAAATCTGCAGTCTCTAACAATGTGGATTCTTGTCAGAACACATTTATTTCTGAAGCTGTTCTTTGTTCTGGTTTCATTTTTTATTTTTTCTGAGACAGAGTTTCTCTGTATAGCCATGACTGTCCTGGAACTTACTCTGTAGACCACTCTGGCCTCCAACTCACAGAAATCTGTCTGCCTCTGCTGGGATTAAAGGCATACACCACCACTGCTGGGCCTGTTTGTTTTTAAAAGTTTTTTTTTTTTTTTATTTTAATTCTGTGTATATGAGTGATGTGCCCATTAGTGCACTGCCTGCAGAGACCAAGAGAGGGTGTCATATGCTATAGATCTCGAGTTCCAGGTAATTGTGAGCTGTCCAATGTGGGTGCTGGGAACTAAACCCAGGTCCTCTTCAAGAGAAGCAAGCATTCTTGACTGTCAAGACATCATTCCATACCTTGTTTTGTTTCTTATTTAAAAAGACAGGAAAGCAGGGTAACTGAGCATACACAGTTGTGAGGTCATGAATGGAGGAAGATGTTCTATCTTGTCTTGGTGCAAAAATGAGAGATGAAATGTCTGTTTCAATACATTGAAAAGGGTTGTTTCCCAACACTTCTCTTTGTGCAAATTCTATGGAGGGTGTCAGGGCAAAAACAGCTACAAGGGTAGTTTTTCCTACAATGCTACATACATGGTAGCTTACATTCTCTTCTATACACAGGTACCCACAAGCTTTCATGCAATCAACTATTTAACAAAATCTTTTTTATTTAAACATTTTTTTACAGAAATACAAATGGATTGAAAATCTCATGTTACTATCATGGTTCCATACAGATACCATAGGTCTAAAGTGTCACAAGATATCTCTGAATGGTGTTTCTGTACTGAATTAGCTTATGCCTAGATTTCCCTCTTTACCCAATCCACACACACATGTATATATCTCTCTCAGGTGCTGTGTAATTAAAGGATACTGTAAAAATATTATATATGCATATGCTTGCACAAATTAAGCCCATTTTGTTTATTCATGAATACCTTGATTTTTATTTATGTATTTATTTTTTTGAACAGCAGAACTCATACAGAAAGGTCATGGAGAGTAGTCCTGTGAAAGTATTTTAACATAATTTGTATCAACAACATTCTGTAAGTACAAACTTAAGAAATGTTTCCAAAGAACTTCAAAGTTACTTATGATACACAGCATAAAAAAGGCTATAGAGAGAGGGGCAGGTCACAGAGAAGAAGGTCATAAAAGGGGAAAGGTCATAGAAAGAGGTATTAGAGAGAGATGGGTCATAGGGAGGGGTGAGTCATAGAGAGGAGTAGGTCATAGAGAGGAGTGGGTCATAGAGAGGGGTGGGTAATAGAGAGGGGTAGGTCATAGAGAAGGGTGGCTCATAGAGAGGGGTGGGTCATAGAGAGAGAGATAGGTTATAGAGAGATAGGTCATAGAGAGAGGTAAGTCATACAGTGAGATGCAAAAAGAGGGGTGGGTCACAGAGAGATGTGTCATAGAGAGGAATGGGTCATACAGAGGAGTGGGTCATAGAGAGAGATGGGTCATAGAGAGGAGTAGGTCATAGAGAGAGATGCATAGAGAGGAGTGGGTCATAGAGAGAGGTAAGTCATAGAGAGGAGTGGGTCATAGAGAGGAATGGGTCATACAGAGGAGTGGGTCATAGAGAAAGATGGGTCATAGAGAGGAGTAGGTCATAGAGAGAGATGCATAGAGAGGAGTGGGTCATAGAGAGAGGTAAGTCATAGAGAGAGGTAGATCATAGGGAAAGTTCACAGAGAAGGAAAGTTCACAGAGAACGTAAGGTTTTAGCAAGAGGTAGGAAATATAGAGGCTCTTTTTTTCCTAATGATTAAAAGTTCCCAGACTATTGGTACAGTTAAGAGAATCCTCTCCGATGAACAGAAAGGAGACCTCGCTAAGCCTGCTGTGAGTGTCAATGTGGCCGCATATTCAGATGAAACCTGCAGGAAAATGGTAGAGAAATATGAACTGCCAAGAGTTTTAACACTGAGCCTCCTAAAATGGATGCTTAGCCAGGGACAGGGTCCAATGCATTACAATGGGATATATCAAAAGCCATTATCCAGGGACAGCTGATGACAACCCGGCTCAGAGAAGGGAAATGAAACCGCTGACTTCACATTAGCCACAGAAGGAAAAACCACACTGGTAACAACAACAGCAAAAGTAATTGTCTAAAAACAACAGACACACAAACACTGCCCCAAATCTACAAACATACCAAGCTCCATTATAATCCAGAAGACCAAAGGAGAGAGAATACACAATGCAGGAAGAGGCTTACAAAAGGGGCCATTTATATACCTATTGTTAGCAGAGAAAGGCCAAGAGGCAACACTTAGCATAGTAGTGATTGGGACCAGAGAAGGAGCAATGTGTCCCCATTGACTCCCAGATGCGATTTAGAGCCCCATGCAGTTTTTCCTGCATACTGAAAACAAGGCAGAAACCTAAACTCATTATCAACTATTTAGCCTGTGTGACAGTACCCAAGCAGAACCTCTGAGAATTTGGGCCTAGTGGAAGGTGATTGGATGACCGAGACCATTGTCTACAGAAGACATTAATGCAGCTCTCACAGGATTCTCAGTTCCCACAAGAGCAAGTTTTAGACTAGGACCAGGCAGATCCAGCTCCTGTATCTCTCCTCAGGAAACATGCCCGCCTTGTTGCAGGCAAGTGTCTTCAGAATCCTTTCTCTGGGTAGTGGCGCACGCCTTTAATCCCAGCACTGGGGAGACAGAGGTAAGTGGATCTCTGTGAGTTTGAGGCCAGCCTGGTCTACAAAGTGAGTTCCAGGACAGGCTCCAAATCTACACAGAGAAACCCTGTCTCAAAAAAAAATAATAATAATAAAATAAAGAAAGAAAAAAAAAAGAAAGAGAATCTTCTCTGGAAACTGTACACAGCAAACTGTTGCTCCCAGTCTTTCTACCTTTAAAATAAGGCACTTAATCAACCTTTGTTGTTTGTAAAGTGGGCAGCTTCAGGCACTCTGTGATGGCCAACACAAACAGGATGACAGTGACACACAATATAACCCAGGTATTTCTAAAAATGACTATTTTCCCTTAATAGTTAAGAGTATAGTAAATAACAAAAATAGAATAAAATGGATAAGCAAAACATGATATTCAGAAAAAGTAAAAAAGAAAAAAAAATCTTTTGCAGACCAAGATAAAGTGGTGACTTGTTTGTTACTAGACAGCCCTGCTTTATGTAGACAGGTTTTATTTAAGAAGCTATGTCATAATGAAATGATCTCACCCTGAAATAGCAGCACAAACACACATGAGCATTTAAATTTAATAGGCAAAGGTATACAGGCAAGCATGCTACTGTAATACAAAATGTGGCATACGTGTTACTTTTTCACTTTAATATTGAAACTAAAATACGAATATAGGCATTCATTTACTGAACAACACCAGATAAAATACTCTCAGTCCCTGATATGAACAAGAATGTTCTTAATCACTGAGGCAGGAACCCCCTGCCACAATACAGTGCCATGTATGACCTGTATGACTATATAAATATAGAGATAAGCATAAATTTTAAATATGTCACTTTGCTTTGGAGTATAGATACTGCTATTCCAGATAATTCCTATAGTCCAAGAGAGTTTGAAACGTCTTGTATTTGTTTAAAGCAGTTGTGCTCCCCACCCTGCACAGGGGCACGTCAAGGAGGTAAGTTGAGGATATCATATTCCTTTCTCTGCATTCTGTTGATTACAAGCAAGTCAATAAACCCAGATCATCTCAAGAGAAGGGAATTACGCCAAAGGATGTGAGCACCAGGAGCCTGACCAAGATCGACAGTGTCATATGTCAGCAAATGTAACATTAGAAACTTTAATCAGTTACTTTTCCCAAAAGATATTTGAGAAAAGGCAGTAATTGTTCCATTTTACCTTATTCCATGAGACTATTTTACACTCTGAGATCAAATTTACAAGTCTGGGGTGCAGACAGTGAAATTACACATCACACAGAGAAGAGTCAGAGAAAAGGTTTAGTGGGTTGATTTGGTAGTGGGCAGCATTCTGATAAAAGACAGCATGAACCAAGACGGGCACACAAGAAGGAAAGTTAACAGACTAGACCAGAAAGGGTCCTGGGATTCTGTACAGAACACACCTGGGAAAAAGGCTGGAAGATGGAGTGGTAATGGATGTCAAGCTAAGTCAGAGAGGGCCATTGAGTATCCCATCCAACGAGACAAAAGGAAATAAAGCAAAGAAGAATCACAGAAGTCTGGAAATGGGAGTTAGGTGGCCGTAAGATGACTTGGTACCAGGCCCCTCCAGGAAGAGGCAGCCAGGTAGTCTGAAGGCATGGAGGGTGGGAAGGGAACAGAAGCTCCTGAAACACTGGGGTTCTGCAGCCTCCCTCCTTGACCATGCTCCCTCCAAGCCTGTCATGTTTAGCTTACATCTCTCTCTCAATACATTTTCAATATCTCATATCTCTGCCCAGATGACTGGATGGCATGGCAAATGCCACATGTCCCTAATTTTCTAACCTCTCCTTTCTCATACTTTTCTGCTGTTATCAGGACCAAAGATTGATGCAGTGACTCAAGACAGAGGTTGGAAATCTGCACCTGGGTCCCCCCAACTCATCTTTCATTCAGCCCTTGTCAACATCCACCTCCTCAAGCCTTCCAGTCCCCAAGTCCCTGGCTTGCTTCATCTCCTCAGGAAGTCTTATAATAATACAAAAGATTCCTGAGTCAACCATGGGCATGCCCCTGCAGCTTGTCCTGTCAAGGCCTGGGTGTAGAGGAATATCTTTGATGGATTTTCACTATCAGAAACAAAATGAAGAGATCACAAGCCACAAGACTGGAGTTGGGTTTTCCCACCAGTCTGATAAAATCATGACCTGTGAATCAACAATTACACTATTATGACTGATTATGTTATTACAACACAATTATGCCCATAATTATGTTAAGCAGAAGGAAGCTCAGAGAGTGATGGCTTCTGGTGTTTGGAGGAGACTGCTCTGATGTTTGTCCATTGTGTGATCAGGCCTCTTCAAGGATGCTAAAGGGCTCCTGGATTTTCACGAGGGTAACTATCCAAAATGCCAATCCCCAGGACTGATCCATGGTGTTTTGTGAGAAGTATGGTCATTCCATCGAAAATATGGGGTTTGCACATCACTTCCAAACCATCAGAAGCATTGAGAAAAATCAGTTTCATTTTAAATGCCATAAGTAGATAGAAGCTAACCAGATGAATGGAAGGAGTCTTGTCTTCTTTGGCTACAAAGCTCAATCATTTCCTGCCTGGGAATATCCACAAGAGGAAGAGACAAAGACTCCCATGTAGCTAGAGTTTTCCTGCCTGGCCCACAGTCAGGACAAATCTCTCTCACCCGTCAGGCCCATAGATGCTCAGACCCAACCAAGTAAACACACAGAAACTTATATTGCTTACAAACTGTATGGCCATGGCAGGCTTCTTGTTATCTACTTCTTTTATCTTAAATTAACCCATTTCTATTAATCTATAACTTGCCACATGGCTCGTGACTTACCAGTACCTTACATCTCGCTTGTCATGGCGGTGGCTGGCAGCTCTCTCCGACCCAGCCTTCTACCTCCCAGAATTCTCTTCTCTGCTTGTCCCACCTATACTTCCTGCCTGGCTACTGGCCAATCAGCATCTTATTTATACAGAGTGATATCCACAGTACTTCCCCTTTTCTTTTTTTTTTTTTTTTTAAAGGAAGGTTTTAACTTTTACATAGTAAAATTACATATAACAAAACAATTGTCAAGCAAGAATTACAGTTACAATATCTAGTCTATTTGTTTTGGCAAAATTAAACAAAATATTCTATCTATCCTATATTCATGAGTCTAAGGTTTCATATCTAACAGAGCGATATCCACAGCACTCAGCTGTCCTCAAATAAATAAGGGCTGTTGACACCACTTGGTTGGTAGAATGTTTGTCTAGCAGGAAGGAAGTCCTAGGCTTCATCCTTAGTTCCATAAAATCAGGCATGGTGGCCCACATATATAATCCCAACATTCAGGTGGTAGAGGCAAGGGTTCACAGTTCACTTGGAAAGTAGAGGAAGTATAACCACAAATAAAAAGTCTTTATCTTCAGCTACATAGCACATTGTGGGCAAGCCTGGGCTTTCAGATGATTACTCTGAAGTTGTCTTATAGTATGATGGTATATGAACACAGTCCTGTAGGTGTGTGTGATGCCCTGAAAGTCAGCCATTTAAGAGAAAGAGAAAGAACAAGAGAGGAGATGGCAGCTTCCTTCCTCTCCCTGACACAAGTTACCTGCTCTCTTTAACCACCAGTCTTAATAACATTTCATCTTCGCTCCAGATGCTGTTTGCAAGGATGCAGAGGACCACTGGACGAGCTGCAGTGGTTCCCTGAGTCTCAGGTTTGCACATATGGATGCTTATGTCAGAGTTCCACCATGCATCACAATTCTGTGGAGAGTTTGGGATTTCCTGAATTTCACTCTACATCAACACCTGTTTTCATTTTCCCAGTTTTCACTAAAATTTTGTCATTTGCTAACCATCTATTCTTCACAAAAGAATGAGTAGGGCTTTATTGAGGGACTCAAAAGTGCACAAAACACTTGTATTCTTTCTAAAGAGTCTTGCTGGTTGGTTTTGTATCAGCTTGATACAAGCTAGGGTCATCTGGGAACCCCAATAGAGAACTCCATCAACCTGGCCTGTAGGTGCATCTGGGGGGCATTCTCTTGAAAAAATGATTGATGCAGAGGGTCCAGGTCACTGTGAGCAGATGGTTCTAGGTTGTATAAGAAAGTGAGCTGAGTGAGCCATAGAGAGCAAGACAGTAAGCAATGTTACTCCACAGCCTCTGCTTCAGCTCCTGCCCCCAGGTCCCTGCATGGAAAATGAAATAAACCCTTTCCTCCCCAAGTTGCTTTTTGTCCTGGTGTTTATTACAGACATAGAAAGCATGCTAGGACAGAGTTTGAATGTATTCATGGTAGGTTTCAGTGGGAGGATTGACTGAGTACCAGGCATTGTGCAGAGGACTGTACACGTCACCTTTCTAACATCCCAGTTAATGCTATAGTGATCCTCAGGAGCAGTTCTTCTTATTCCAAATTGGAGAAGGTATGTTTTGAAGAGATTGCAAAGTGTTGGTAGAGAAGTCACTGCAAGGCTTTCTAACGATGGAAATCAGAACACAATACTTTTCAGTATGGTGTTTGGGCATGCTGAGCCCTTTGAGCCAAAGGAGACAAGTCCCAGGAAGTTACTTCAGAGATGATGTCCTTCCAGCCTTCCACTGTTCCTGCCTACCTGCCCAAGCCTGGTAAAAGGAAGGGTTTTCTGTGGTGCTCTTCTATCTAGCCCAAAGCAGGATCTACCAGAAGAGACACAGATGCCTTCAACCCTTCAATCACATGGTTGTATTTGCTGTTATTGTTGTTTGGTCTCATCCTATGGCCCAGGCTGGCCTCAAACTCCTGCCACCCCTCTGCCTTGGGTTCCTAAGTACTGGAATTACTTGTGTGTGCTTTCATGCCCACCTGACTTAAGATGACATTGAGTGGCAGAACTCTGAAAAGGCTGAAGCTAGAACACCTGGGATCCAGAGAACTCTGCCCCACTCCACTGTCCAAGCCTGGGCACAGTCACCTCATCTCAGTCTCTGAGGACCCAAATTGCCTGCATTCCCTCTTCCCTTCTCTTCTCTGAACAGCTTAGACAGTTCTGAATTCCTTCTAGGTACTTAGTGTGCACACACTTTCCCATGATCCCCCC
Source organism: Onychomys torridus (assembly GCF_903995425.1). Taxonomy (NCBI): domain Eukaryota; kingdom Metazoa; phylum Chordata; class Mammalia; order Rodentia; family Cricetidae; genus Onychomys; species Onychomys torridus. The sequence goes on from NC_050445.1 coordinate 155,664,417, forward strand.
AAACATTTGAGCACATTTGTTCCTGTTTCTCTGGATTCTTGTCTACTGCCAGTTCATTTCAGAAGACTAGAACCTTCACAGGGGAAGGAGACAGAGATCTATTGTCCTGAAGTCTGTAGACTAGCTCATGGCCAAAGCTGGCATGGGTATAACACAATAGGATTCTACTGAGACTCAGACAAGCATTGTTAAATTCCTCAGGTGTCTGCCTCTTGTACCATTTACTACCTTGAAAGTAAAGGTCAGAACTGTGAATTGAATAAGCAATAAATGTGAAAAGCCATGCTGTTAAATATATAGAGAAACCGAATTCACAGGTTCTCCCCTCTCTCTGGGCTGTGATTTTCCCAATGTAAACTGCAGAGAGCGGTGGAAAGACTGTTTCGGTGGAGAATGAGTGTTCTACTTAACAAAACGGTCATATTCTGATTTCCTTTTTCCTCGGGGAGCCTTCATCTCAAGATAACTTTTAAATAGAAGCAACCAGCTTTTCAAGCAGCCTGATTATCAATTTACACCTCTCACAGAGGAAGGCCTAGAATTCTATTGTTTTGTTAATTGTCAATTTGCATCTTTGAAAGGTGTTGCATTTTCCCTTCTTTGCAGCAGGTTAAGACTAATTCTGTATGTTAATAAATATTATAAGCACTTTTCACTAACATGCAGTGTGTGAAAAAGTCTGTGATTATTGCAGCTCCTTTTCCCTCTACTTAATTACACATTGGATATTAAAATGGACTTCACCAAAACTAGCTGAACTCTTATTTAGAACATATTTTCACAAAAAAGAAATATTTACTGTTAAATACATGTTTAGAATTTTTTATTTTTACCTTTGATTAATTAATTTAAATTAACTTACTGAGTTATTCATTTATTTTGAGACCAAGAAAGGCCTCATGTAGCCTACGCTGGCCTCACACTTCCTATGGAAATGACCTTGAAGTTCTGATTCTTCTCTTTATGCCACCCCAGCTGCTCTGGGATTACAAGTATGTGCCACCACATTGTTTTGGGTTGCTGGGGATCAAACACAGGTTTTCATGCATGTTAGGCAGGCACATGACCCACTGATCTACATACCAAGTCCAGTCCCATGATGGACAGTGCTGAGGGGCTAAGAACTGAAGCATGGCAGACCCCACCCTGATAGCCATGATTCTGAACTTTAGCAAATTATTTAAAATTATTCCTGCCTTCTTCTGTTAAAAACATAACTTAAAACATATCAAAAGGAGGATGGAAAGTTGACTCAGTGACTAAGGGCACTTGATGCTCCTGCAGAGGACCCAGGATCAGGTCCCAGCACCCCTACCATGGCTCGCAACTGTCTGTAACTCAAGTTTCAGGGGTTCTGGAGCCCTCTTCTGTCCTCTGAAGGCACCAGGAACACACATGGTACACATAACTACACACAGGCAAAATAAATTTATACTCACATATATAAAGTAATGATGAGTCAATATTCAAAAAATAAGTAAAAACAAAATCCATCTTACAAAGTAGCAAGAAAAACAAAAATACATATTGTAAAAGGAAAAAAGGATGGAAAGGAGGCGGCACAGACTGGGAGAAGATTGTCCTTATCATGTATTCACAGGCACTCACTGAGAGAGCTGAGATCCTTGGACACCTGACCAATCCCAGTTCCAGTGCGCAATTCCAAATAAATCGTGAATCTTTGAACTTTTCAAAGGAGGTACTCCTGCTCACTGAATGCTTCCCTCCCCCACCCCAGAAGTGAATCATGGAGTCAAACACTACACAGTAAGGAACTCCTTCTGGAGGCTGTTGTCCAGGATCAAGAGACCAGTACCCATCCCATCCATGCACAGATACTTAAAGGTCATTTATATTGCTTTAAACAGAGCAAGAAGCACACACGCCATAGCTTTAACTCACCAAGTTTGTTTATATCCCTACCTTTCAAAGAAGGAGCTCAGACATGTGCTCTCTCCTAGCTTTCCTTGAGTTCTCAAGGACAGATCCCAAGCAGATAAGATCTACTGCCACAGAAATGTCCACAGAGCAGTCTGCAAAATGTGAATGTCTGATATGCTATTTACTGGCGCTCTGGACTTTCTCTTAAGCTATGTCTGATTCCAAAATGAGACATCGGCTCAGGGATGTGCCCTGACATTGTGGATATTCAAAAGCACTCTTGAAAATATAACACTTAGAAAGGAATATTTTGAAAACACTGAATCAACTTCTTCAGTTCAGCCTGTTCCTATTCCCAGGATTTCTCTCTCTCTCTCTCTCTCTCTCTCTCTCTCTCTCTCTCTCTCTCTCTCTCTCTCTCTCTCTCTCTCTCTCCTTTTCTCTCTCTCTCTCCTTCTCTCTCTCTCTCTCTCTCTCTCTCTCTCTCTCTCTCTCTCTCTCACTCACACACACACACACAAGCACACACACACACTCATACAGGTGCCAGGAATTGACCTCTACCCAACCCTGTATTCTGCAAGAGCAGATAGTGCTCTTAACTACTGAGCCATCTCTCCATTCTATATATCATATACATGTGTGCATATGGGTGTGTGTATGTGTGTGTGCATGCACATATAAATTTTTACATGAATTCATTGTACAGAGTTAATACTGATTCACATGTTTTCTGGTGAAATCTTAGATGGGAAAAACTGTATTTTGGAGGAAAATCAAGAAGAAATGATGACAGTTAATGAGAAGAGAAGTTGTTGGGTATGGGAAACTGAAAAAGTGACAAAGAATTCATTTTTAGCAGCAGAAGACAACATGATATGCCAATAACTCAGCATTACTGAGGTAAATACCATGAGCAGGCAGTGCCCACATTAGCATGAGGAGTCCCCACCTCTGAACTCCTTTAGGAATCCCAGTGTTTGAGGTATTTTTCTTCTTCTTTACTTTTCTCATAGCTGTGACAAAATGCCAAACAGAAGAAACTTACAGAAGGATTTATTTGGACTGTGCTTTAAGAAGGAATACAGTCCACTAAGGCAGGAAGACATGGTCCTGGAGCTTAAGGCAGCTGACCATACAGCACCGTTGAACAGAAGGAGAAACGTGGTCCTTAGGTGGCTTTTCTCCTTGTTTCCTTCTTCATTCAGTCTGGATACAAGGCCTACAGGATGGTGCTGCCCACACTCAGATAGGTCCTCCCTCCTAGGATGAACACAGACGATCCCAGAGGTGTGTCTCCCAGGCAATTCCAAAATCAGTTAACAATGAAGATGAAGTGCCCCAGAGCTATTTTAAGTTCTAAAATGTACACTCTATATTTTAAAGTAGTTCTGACTATAGAGTCTGTATTTTTTTCCCATAACCTATTTATTGAGCATTTAAAAGTTCAGAACAAAAATGTGGCACATGGGCAAAGAGGGAAACCGTGGAGCAAGGTCAAGTGGACCCCTTTCTGCCTTGCCTCTCTTAAGCACAGTTCTAAAGGAATTCCCAGACCTGCCTCACTTGCAAAGAGGTCTTAGGACCTGGCTGTGAGGAGCAAGTGTCACACAGACTCCTTATGTTGACTCTCATGCTTTTCAGGACAATCTGTTGCCCACAGTTAACCAGCTCTTTTCTTAGCATAAACATGCAGTGCCATGGCTCTTCCCTTCAGAGACCCCTGTGCTGCCATGAAACTCAGATTAAGATAATCTGCTCTTCTCCATTCCTTTCTCCTCTGGAGCCTGCCTTGGTGCTATCCTGCAAGATTCTTGTGTGCCCAGTTTGTTTGAACTCGTTTTTGGTGAAACATAATGTTGGAGTGAGGAGTATTTTTAGAGTAGAGTTGAACATAATATTTTATAATGAACTTCCAAGGTTGGCTAAAAGCTGGAGGCTTATGAATGAAATAAATGTAATAACATTATCTAAGAACAGAAAGACTCATTTAAAGCATTTTAGGAAAAATGATTGAAATTACCATTGGGCCAGGCTGCTAGTAGAAATGCTGATGGTGGATGTCCTTGTTTATTTAATTATTGATAGATTTAAAGCCCAAGAAAGTCCTCAGGAGGTCATAAGTCTTCCAATCTTTATGAAGGAAGGGCTGTCTTCAGGCATGAAGTGACCATGTGTCCCTGTGCAACAAAAATGACTAACCATGGCTAGGTAGATGTAGTCTGTGTGTGATATAATGTATACATGGATATACAAGATATAGACATATAACAGATGACTTAAACAAATATAATTACCAAGGCAAAGCATTCAAGGTTTTATCTGTTTTTATTTTGTGTCTGTGAGTATTCTGTCTGCACATATGTCTATACACCACATGTGTACGGTGCCCAAGAGGCACTGCTGCAAGATAGGAGATGGAGACAGGGGAGTCTCCAAAGGCTGCAGGGGAGCCATCCTGGCACAACAGGGAACAAGAAGGGGTGCCCATGTCAAACCAGGTGGGAAATGAGGATTGATGTCTCAGGTTACCTACTCCCTCCACAGGTATAAGACAGCATGTATATATCCCTGCTCACATGTACAAATACAAGCACACACATATGCTCATGTATACACATACACAATAAAAACACAAAAACATTAAGAACCCTACAAAATCCCCTTTAAAATTAGCAATAAAATAATTCTATATAAGTAAAATAAAGAAATGGATACCTGAGAAATAGTAGGGGTTTTGCTTTGTTGACAACTTTGAAAAATCATTTTTCTCCACTTCTGTCAAGAACATAGTAAATTCCTTTCCTACTCACAAGCAGTGAGCAACTATGGGAACTGAACTGAAGCCACAGTATGTGGGTATGACACGGTCAGAAGCTTGCAAAGGTTTCTACCAAGTTTGCCATCTATACTGAAGTCAACGTTGATTGTCAACATTTTCTATCCACAGTCTTAGATTCATGTTGCCCCCTCTTCTGAACATTCCAGAGTTCCCAGGATTGTGTCACATGCAAAGTCCTCTCCTCCGCCTGGCAGGACCTGGTGGATTTGGTACTTTACCCACAAATTCCCCTGTAGATTCAACCCCCACCCCAAACCAAGTAGAAATCCATGTCAGCTTGAAACCCACTTGGCTACAGAGCCCACAAAAGTTCCCTCATAAAACAACTTTTTCAAATGTCATTTGAACTAGAAGCCTGCCATTTCTCCACCCCTGGTTTTAATCTTATCTACTTTCCAGTTTTTATGGACTCCCCTGCTTACTCACTCCTAAGTCCCAGACATGAGTACAACCCAGATATGGGCTGTGCTGTCCTTGTCCCATCTCCTCTCAGTAACCCTCAGAATGCCTGGTGCAGAGTACCTTCTTAAATATATCCAATGCACAAATGCTTATCATTTACTATAAAATCAGGAAAACACTCAGAATTCCTTGTCATTTTAAACATAGTTAACTTGTATAATGGACAAATATGTTAGCTATTGTCAAATGAACTATGAAGCTACTGTCAAATGTGGAACGCCCCACACTCACGTAGCGTCTCCTGTTCCACACTGGTGCTTCATCCTATTGAGGGTGGGGGAGACTTTCTTAAAGGTCACACTGCTTGCAGGCGTATTGTATTCTATCTGCACCGCCCTCCCTTCCACACTTCCAGGGGTTGTGCTTGGCATATCATTTCCACTCTTCTAAAACTGACTTTGGCATTTCCCTATTTTTGTCAGTCCCAGTTGCAAGCTTTTCTCCTCAATAACCTTCTGCTTTGTATCTACAATATGGCGCAGGCCTGTGGAAGATTCTGGGATGAAGGATGCTGGCATCAGAAGTCACCAGCCCACTGAGCTCCTGACCCTCTCAACTGTGCACGAGCAGCCCCCTTCTCTTGAAGGTCCCCGACTCTCCATCTCTCACAAACAGCATCTTTTCCGAGTCCCCCCTGATTTTGTGTGGGAGTTCATTGCATAGGTCTTTGCTCTTCACTGCCTTGTGCTGTGTACCATTCTGCTCTGTGACAGTAGACAGCATTTGTTTGTGCATTTCTGAGGTCTGTCTTGGTGTCTACACTCCTGCCACACCTCACTATTTCCATTTGCATCTACACCGCCATCCTATTGAGACTCTCACATTTGTTTTTATCTCAGTACGTCGCTCAGCACAAATGAGTATCTCATAGGATAACAAAATAATTTCATCTAAAAGTGATCTATGCCTCATGCTCAAATCAGCTCCCGTCTTCTCTCTCCATTTACATGAAATGTCCATTTTTGTTATCTGGGCCCAAATTCTCACCTAAACTGTAATTCTTCTCTGTCCTTCACACCTTGCTTTATTTTGAGTGTGGAATATTCCCACAGGTTTTGAACAGTTGTTCCCAACTGGGGTGCTATTTTGAAAGGAGATAGAAACTTTAGGAAGTGGAGTCCATCAAAGGCTATGGGGCACCAGAGGCAGCGGGCACCAGAGACAGTGGGCCATCAGAGACAGTGGGCCACCATTGGCAGTGGGGTACCAGAGACAGTGGGGCACCAGAGACAGTGGGTCACCAGAGACAGTGGGCCACCATTGGCAGTGGGGCACCAGAGACAGTGGGCCACCATTGGCAGTGGGGCACCAGAGACAGTGGGCCATCATTGGCAGTGGGCCACCAGAGACAGTGGGCCACCAGAGACAGTGGGCCACCAGGGGCAGTGGGCCACCAGAGGCAGTGGGCCACCAGAGACTGTGGGCCACCAGAGACAGTGGGCCACCAGAGGCAGTGGTCCACCAGAGGCAGTGGGCCACCAGAGGCAGTGGGGCACCAGAGACAGTGGGCCATCATTGGCAGTGGGCCACCAGAGACATGGGCCACCAGAGACAGTGGGCCACCAGGGGCAGTGGGCCACCAGAGGCAGTGGGCCACCAGAGACAGTGGGCCACCAGGGGCAGTGGGCCACCAGAGGCAGTGGGCCACCAGAGACAGTGGGCCACCAGAGACAGTGGGCCACCAGAGGCAGTGGGCCACCAGAGGCAGTGGGCCACCAGAGGCAGTGGGCCACCAGAGGCAGTGGGCCACCAGGTGGACCTGTATGTTTTGCTGGTTGTTCCCACTTTCCTTCTATCTGAGACCTGAGTGTGAACATAGGGTGACCAGTCGCCTTGTGCTCCTGTTACCATGCCTTCCCCATGATTATGGACTATCTCCTATTTAAAATGTAACCCCAAATCAATCCTTCCTCTCTGTGGTGACTAATCTTGGTAGTCAACCTGATTGGATCTGGACTCCCATGAGAGATTCCCTTGATCAGGGTATTTGAATTGAAAAGACCCACCCTAACTGTAGGCGAGGCCTTCTAGTAGCAACCCCAATAACCAAACCCGGAATGCCTTCCTTCCTTCTGGGAAGCTTGTCTATCCTACTTCTGCAGAAGTCCTTCATCAAAATCAGAACTTTTCAGGATGATGATGTGGACTGAAAACCAGCAACTCTCCCAGAATCTTCCAGACCTCCAGAGCTCCATTAGGACTTCTGAGACATCTAGTCTCATACATTGACAACTACCAGATTCTCAGCCTCTCCAGTGTAAGACAGCCATTGCTGGACTATGGAGGATCCAGACTATACCTTGCAAATCCATCAACCACATTTTATATATGCACACATAATATTATATATAATATAAATATCCATTGTATCAGTTCTGTTCCTTTATTGAATCCCAACTCTTGTGCTCTCCTAAGTTGCTCCTTGTTAGGTATTTGGACACAGTAAAAAGAAAAGTAGCTCATACATACCCACGGTCTTATTCACAATATATTTCAAAGTCCCCAGATAAGAGCTGGGCCACTTCTAACATTTCCACTGTGGCTATTACTCCTATGCCAGCTCCCCCATCTCATCTATTGAGTTGCAACAGCCCTCTGCCTGGCTCCCTACTTCCCTCCCTGAAGGAGACTTGTGACTTCTTCACAATGCAGCCAACCCTGATCCTGGGAAAACACGTCTGTCTTTCTGTCCAGAACTTATCAGCGCTTTCCATCTCACTTGGAACCAATCATGAAGGACTTTCTGTATCCATGGAGCCTGTGCAATCTGGTCCTTCATGAACCTCTGATCTGCGGTCCTGTTCCTCACTCCATGCAAATCACTGTTCCCCAACATGTGAGCACCACCCTCTTGTTGGTTATTTCTGGTTTTCCCCCAACCCTAACCCTAACCTAACATCCAACTTGAAGGAATGATTTCACTTTATCTGCTTCATTCACAACTACATCCTTGGACCCCAAAGTTGTACAAAGAACATAGGCAGCACATGGATCATTTGCTATTGGATGCTTAGTGGCTGGATCCCTCTACCAGCTCTGAACTCATCTTCATTATTATCACATTCTTCATACTAACCATAGCTCCTGGGTCACAATAAATATTCAATAAATGTTTGCTAATTAGTGAACTGATTAATGATTAATGGGTTAATTAACGAACTAATGAGACACTTTAAGGAGGAGCAAAGCTTTAGCTTGAGGAGCTTACTAATAGCAAACACAGTGAAATGCCTCTTTATCTCACAGATTGCATTTCTTCCTTATTCCTACCAGGATTTCCTAACCTTCCTCTTCACTTACACTCACCTTCTGTGCTCTGGTTAGCTAGACCAGGATACATGCTTTAGATGCTTCAAAATAGAAGAACAGCTACAAAATAGCTGAACTGGGAAAGAATGTAATTTGCTCAATTGTACACATGTGTGTATGATGTACATGTGTGAACGGTGTATGTTTGCATGCTGTGTAGGTATACATGTGTGTGCATGTGCATGTGTAGGGCCAATGGTGATGCCAAGTGTCTTCCTCTAACAATCTCCACCTTCTATGTCAAAGCAGGGTTTCTGGAACCTGGATCTTGCCATACCAGCTCATCTGGCTAGCCAGCCTGCTCTGGGGGTCTCCTATCTCTAAGTCCTTCTCCCCGAGACTACAGACAAATTGTATGTCACAGTCATATAGAAAAGCATTCTGGGGATCCAAACTATGGTTCTATCATGTGTGCAAAGCCAACAATGTCACCATCTGAGCCATAGCCTGGCCCAAGAATACTTTTAAGAGTTTTCTGCATTTATGTCTCTCTCTCTCTCTCTCTCTCTCTCTCTCTCTCTCTCTCTCTCTCTCTGTATATATATCTAACTTTTACAACTGACATACCTGACTATGCCTAGTTAAAAGCAAAAATGCTGTTAACTAAAGTAAGATATTGAGCAGAAAAAGCACTGCCCTAGTGCCTAGGCTACAACCCCATCCACACACGTATGTGAAGCCTGCCCACACACATAGAGCAGCTCCATTCCATTCTGTAAATATTAGTATTTGAAGACAACATAATCTTACCATATTGAGAAGCTTGGTTATAAGTCATCCTAATTTGCATTGTTGTGTAAAAACTATGAATTAATGCATGTGTAACTATGAGTTAATGCATGTATAACTATGGCCAGCTCAATTCTGTCTCATTCACAGGACTTTTTATGACAACTGTTAGCAGAAAAGTTAAAAAACAAAACAAACAGAAAAGATAAGATCAAATAAAATATGAGTTTCTCTTTTAAATAGTCACCACCTAGCAAATCATTTTGAAAACTTCTTCCGTCTCCTCTGTTTCAGATGTAAAGGGGACAGTTTCTCAGATGAAACCCACCCCGCCTCACCCTCCTGGCAAGTGTCTTCTCTCAGAAGACCTCGGGCTCAAATGAAAGCTGCAACTTGAAGTCCCACACGGAAATCCTGAAAGGCCAAATACCTGTTCTCCAAGCTCAGCCTTCAGAAACCAGGGGTCGTGCGGCTCTTCTTTGAACCTGCCTTCAAAGCTGAGGCCTCCAGCCATCAGATCCCCCTTCCCACTGCTGGGGGCCTCGGGAGGTCAGACCCCCGGGAAGCAATGCTCAGGATGCATGGGCTCTGCAGGTACACCTGTGCTGAGGACGGACACCTGTGCCGTCGGGGTTGTCACTTTCAGAACAAAGATCACTGCAGTTGTGACACACGAGAAGAATGGGAATCTTTCAAGTTGATTTTTAAAATGACTTTCGCCATGTTGGGAGTAGGCAGCAGTCTGAAGTTGAGGGAGGGCTGTGGAAGGTCTGCCAGCACCCAGTCATACTTCGGGCCTCTGACAAAAGGTCAAGAGAACTCTGCACCTCTGCTGCGTTTCTGAAACCTGCACTATGGGATGCATTTGCTCCTTTGGCTCTTCCTGCCATGGGGTGGGAGGGAACAGAGAGGATATACATGCAAGGTCAGCCTGCCTAGAGTAGATCAGCCTGCCCAGAGGAGCCTTCCTCAGACACCATCTATCTGGCTCTGTTTTTGAGACACGACCTCTCACAGGCCTAGAAAACACCAGGTAGGCTAAGCTTATTTGCTAGTATGTCCCAGGGATCCTCCTGTCTTGGCCTCCCCAGTGCTGGGACCATAAGTGCATATCACACAGCAAGCTCTTACACGTGGATTGGGGAATCAAACTCAGGTCCTCACTCTTGTAAGGCAAGCACTTTGCTTTGGGAGCTGTCTTTCCAGCCTTTACCTTGGCATAATTTCCTTAAAGCTTCTGCATAGCATCCAGTTTCCTGTATGCAGAACCTTTCCGTGTGTGTGTGTGTGTGTGTGTGTGTGTGTGTGTGTGTGTGTGTGTACATGTGTGCCACAGCATGTGTGTGAAGGTCAGGGAACAACTTCCAGAGTCCAGTCTCTCTATCCACCCCTGCAGTCCATGTCACCAGGCTTTACAGGACACACCAGGTCCTAGCCACCATCTTCAGCATTCCTTAAATCCACTCATTGCAAGTGACGGGAATTCTTTACCTAGGTCTTGTTAAGTTTGGGAAGCAGGAGGAAGCAGGAAGTAGCAATGTTCACCAGTGCGAATTAGAGCTCAATCCCCCAAGCCTCCCCTCTCTGAGCATGAGGGGAGGATGGGAATGACTCAGGAGTGTGCCAATTATATTTACATTCCACATGTCATTTCGAAGTGTATTTAGAAAGAAATTTTTAAAGTTTTAAGTTAAAAATAGAAGCTTGTGTTAAGAAGCATTCCTTATTAGGTAAGGTAGTCTCTATATTTTTTTCCTTAAGGCAAAATAGGGTTCCCATTAGTACAAACCCTTGTGGTCTACAAACAAGAGGCTGGTGGGAGCCTGAGAGAACATGAAAAAAAAGAAAGAAAGAAAGAAAAAGGCAAAGCTTTTTATGGGTTTGGGTTTTTTAAAGGATAGCAACCTTTTGACCAGGGGTTAGAATTTCATAATCCCTAGTTCTCAGGAAGTAGGGAGCAGGCAAATTGTTCAAATACCCAGGAGTGATCCAATTCTCAGCATAGCAAGGAATGAGTATGTTAACAGGAGACATGGAGAGAAGGCCTAGATCTTCCATTTCACTTCAGGAAAACCATCCACAGTTGTACGCAACAACGTGTGCCAATTAGGAAACGTGGCTGTGCAGTCTCTCTCCTAAGAAAGTGATCTTAACACGTCATAGAAACAGGCTTTTCATTGACTGAAAACATTCTGCTCTCTGAAACATTATTTTAAAGACATACAATTTAGAGCACACAGTGTGATCATAAAAGAGCAGAAAACCTGAACTTTGACTAAGTCTTTTGTCCAATAGATACTAAGACAATCAGAGGCATATTCTAAACCCTAGCTAATAAATGCTGCCAGAACAGTGGGGAAAATGTCTTTGGTGACTACTGGTTTCTTCCCCTATTCCAAATTCTCTGCTTCATGCCCACTATATTCCTCTTTTATCACTTATTCCCAATGCTATGGTGTGTGTGTGTGTGTGTGTGTGTGTGTGTGTGTGTGTGTGTGTGTGTGCATTCAAATGTAATCACTAAGGTAATTTTGAACTAGTGATTATAGAGTTTTGTTTCATTCCTTAGCTGCCTAGTCCCTCAGTGTCTTTAACTCCAGTAAAAAACCAACAGCATCCCTCTTGAGATGAGCAGTATGTCATGTTGGGGACAAGTGGTGGAAGAGGCTACTCCCTTCACAGTCGGCATGAAGCAGAGCAAGGGGACAGAGGAGAGGGACAGGAAAAATCTGGCCTTGAAAGACGTCACCTCCACCCTTCATCCACCTCTTCTAGCTAGATCCTACCTTCAAAACCTTCCAACACCTCCCCAGATAGGGGTGGTTTGCCCAGTTACGTCCTCTACCCTGAGAAGGGCAGCCCTTCCTCCAGCTCACGAGCCCTCTCTCAGCTCCGTTTCTCTCACCTGCCAGGATCCATCATTCAGCCACATTCTCTTAACACCTTCTACTTTTTACTCCTTTCTTCACTCAACAGAATCTGGAAAATAATTTTCCATTGATAAAGGTAAGCAAGCCACTTCCCTGACATTTGTGCTTTGCGATTCCAAATTTTAGGAATATAAGCATTTGATCGTTCTAGTCTCACCTCAGAATATAGCAAAAAATAAAGAAGTTTTTACTTTTAAAATCTTTGTAGTTTGAACTTCCATCACTAGAAGTTAAATTTAAGCTAATGTATATGCCCTGTCTTCTTTAACTCACTTTGATGCCCCAACTCCCTCTTCTGTGAAATGAAAGTGATGGTCTATAACTGTAGCACAAATCCTAATTGCTCTTAATAATAAAAACCTGGAGCCAGATCTCAGTGAAAATGCCGAAAGAGCAGAGAAGCACAGCAGCCAGCCACTAGAGAGACTTCTTACCCCTACTGAAACCTCAGCCTAAAAGGGCCACGCTCCTGTCTTCCACATTACCTTCTGATTTCCTGTTTCCTCCTCCTGAGTACTGGGATTAAAGGTGTGTACCATCACTGCCTGGTCTCTAGTGGCTGTCTCTGCACTCTGATCTCCAAGCTTTATTTGTGACAGCATAAACAAATTATCACCACACATAACTTACGGATTTATTGTGAGGACTAATGGCCTGATAGTCCATGGTATGTACTGGACATGGAAAAACACTGATTATTAACTTAATTAGGTGGATACAACTGCCTATGGCCAGAGGAAACTTCACAATCAAATGGTTGTTGTTGTTGTTGTTATACTTTTCATCCCATTCTTATTGTGAATAGAAGAGGCCTTTGTGTCGCAAGGCTGGTCTCCCGCTGCTGTGGGTATCGGAAGGTGCTGAAGGTAGGGGCCTTGAAGTAGTTCAAGAGCCGTGAGGAATGGCTGGGTGACTAGATATCCTGGCCCCATCATCATCCCCTTTCTTTTGCTCCAGGCCCACTATGAAGGAGCAGCATTTTCTACAACCTGCTCGATCTCAGGCCTGAAGTGGAGGTCAAGCACAGCATGGACCTGAACCTCTGAAATCATGAGCCAAGTTGAATCCTTTAACTAGTTTATCCTGGTTCTTCAGTCAGGGTTCTGGAAAGTCTGACCTAGTCAGTCCCTCTCTGTGATTTTCCTGCAGAACAGCCATTCTTGTTCTCCCTCCTTTAACAGGGACCCACCTCTTCAGATGGTAGCCCACATACTCTTCTTCCAGTAGAAGTGCCCCATCTCGGTCTCCTCCCCAGGACTGTGGTCAGGCACCCTTCCGGCTGTCAGTATCTTTTCCTGGGTCTCATGCCCCTGCCTGGTTCTCTCAGTCCTGTTTGTCCTTTCCTTTCAAGTTATCCTCAGAACTTCCTCTGCTTTTCTATTGATTCACCGAGCCCTCACAACAAACTCGCTGGAGTCCCTGAGATTCTTAAGCTCACATGCATGCTTCCCATCAAGCTGACAAACCATCTCCTTCTTCTGTTCCTCCATGCCTGACACTCCACCACCCATCACACACACCCATCAATAAAGGCATGAGTTATGTCTCTGTTTTCTTCATATGGATCATTATCAGTCACCTGTTTTTCCAAGGCCTGAGAGTTCAAATCATCCTGAATTCCACTTCTCTTTTGGCCTCATAATCAATTAATCATTAATATTGACTTTTAACTCTGGTATTTCAAAAGGAATCTTTTCTTCCCAGTTGATATTCCTTGTTCCAGCTCTTTACAGATCATGTCTGAATTCATGAATGAACTTCTTTATAGTGTTCCAATATACTTCCTCCCTTGAAATTTAGCCAACATAGTGTTGGAGAGCCATCTCCTCCTGTGAAATGTCCCCCACAGACTCATCTGTCTGAACACTTGGTCTCCAGATGGTGGTACTGATTTGGGAAGTTGTGAAATATTTAAAGGTAGAACCTCACAGGATATAGCTGACTACTGTGGGTGGGCCTTGTGGTTTATAGATGCAAAGCCACTTCCTGTCTCCTCTCCACAGCTGAAGTGATGTAAGCAGCTGCCACAGGCTCCTACTGCCACAGAGCCTCTGTTATCATGGTTTCCCTACTCTCGAATTGTGAGGCAGAATAAACTGCTCTTTCCTTAAGTTTCTTTCTTTAGGTGTCTTGTCATAGCAACAGGACAAGTGCTAGTATGTCTCCCAGACTATAATTCAGAACATAGGCCTTTCCTCAAGAGTAGAACTGCAATCCCCAATGTTCTAGGCCTTTTATTACAGATATTGACTACATTCACTATTTTATCCCTTCAGGTTACCATCATGACCCTTCTCCAAATAGAAGCCCTTCCACCTCATACTCTGTTTGTCTGATGGGATCCATGACCAGGTCCTACCATGGGGAAAGTTAAGAATGCCTTCAATATGGTAATTTCATCTGCTGCATTGACTAAGTCCTTGCTCACCGATAGTTTACTTGGCCTTTGTTTGCATTTCTGTGAGACTGCTAGATTCCATAGGAAAGGCCTGAGTTTCCCTTCACTCTCCATCCTCAATACCTTTTACGGTGTGAATGAGCTCACAAAAAATAGGAGTAGAAATCTCATGAGCTGCACCTAAGTGCCAAAGAGGGAATATGAGTACATTATTAGATACCAGATTTTTCTCCCTACTTCATTTTTATACCATCATTAGAAATTATTCTATAATGTTTCCCAATTGTCATCAACAACTGCTTAACATGAGTTTTACCTTTTTCCTAATTCGTTTCTTTACATGATGTATTTCCAATGACTTTGTCTTAAACTGGAAATCCCACCTTAATATGATGATTTCATATGGAATAGGTTGTACTCATTTGCCAGGTATTTTCCTTCTTGAAAGATTTAGTTCATTGTTTTATTTTCTGTACATGTGCACGGGCTTGAGTCTAAGTATGTGCACCACCTGTGTGCAGTTCCCAAGGAGACCAGAAGAGGGCTGCAGGTCCTCTAGATCAATCTTCTATTGTCAAACTCTGAATTCTCTACTTCAAATTCCACCTTGGGGAAACTTGAGTGTCTCCTCAGCCTTGTTAAATGAAGCCTTTGTATCCCTTCTCCCTGCACTCTCCTGGTGGTATGGGGGTATTAGTGAGGGCTAATGTAGGAATCAAGAGTATCAAATATCTACAAAGCTCTGGTAAATCTGTGGATTACAAATGCCTAAAGGCACAGGGTGCAGTGGTGCCTCTTTGCAAGCCCTGCACTCAGGTGGCTGAAGAAGGGAGATTTCAAGCTTGATGCCAGCCTGGGACACACAGCAAGGTCCAGGCCACCCTGGGCTATATAGCAAATTTCTATCTCAAAGATAAAAACAATTAAAAAAGTATAAAAATTCAGTTTTGCTGTTCAATAGCCAATGCTTGTGAATTAATAATTTTTTCATTAATTAAAATATTATCACTCTAACATATACATGTTATGATATATGAGCAGAAAACATATGATATGTTATATACACACACACACACACACACACACACACACACACACATGAGTAGAAAAAGTTCAGGTGGGTAATAAAAACCAGCGGAACCCTTACTAATGACATTTCCATGAAATTTGAAGATAAAACACTAAATAATTGCAATTTAAAGGACGAGTTGAAAAACGGTATTGATAACTTTCTAAATGTTGAATGTTACAAATTGTGCATCTTGTAAGTGTTTAATGGCTTATCGTATAAAAGCCACAGAATATGAAGTATAAGTCTGGAAAATAAAAATACATGTATTTTTACTTGATTGCTGTGTAAAGCATGATGTCATTTTTTTATTCACATCCTTCTAGAGACTATCTTAGCTTTTAAAGTGGATTTCATATATTTGAAGAATTATTTGAGGTATCTATCAGGAGTATAAGAAGAAAGGAAATATGGTTGGATAGAGAATTTGAACATTTCCAGGAAGCATTTTTGGGAATTGCTCTAAGTGGCTTTTCACTATATCACTCTGCACAGGGCATCTTGCACATCTGTCTTCCTGCATTAAAACGGAAAAAGGGAGAATGTTCTAGAATGTGCACAGACATCCGAGGCCCCCGAGTCGACCCTGATGCACTAAGATTTCTCATCCAAATTAGAAGTGTGAAATGTTGAAAAATGGCTTGGAAGTGTGGTCTTTCAAAGACTGGGGGGCTTTTATTTTCTCTTTTCACTAGACTACAGTCACAAGAACAACCTGTTTCATGGCATTCTGGGTACACTGACTCCCTTCCTAGCAAACTGGAAGTACAGAATTTACAGCTGTTGGATCCCCATCTGTCAAGTAAACGCAGTGAGATCAAATATATCACACTAAGGCTATATATTAGTTACTTGCTTCGCTAGGGAATGTTAGGAATTCCATTCACAAAATGAAAACAACAACCACAAAAAAAAGGTAGAAATCTATAGTATGCTGGTAATAAAGTCAAGATCATATTACAAATTTCATTTCTCACCATCTGCATGTACTATGAACCCAACATACTTAAATATAAGCTTAGGGTGCTTGACAAAAGGCCTAAGAAGTTGAAATAAGCACTCCCCAACAGACAGGAGCAATTAAAGAGAAATTGCAGGAACCACCAAGGATCTTAAAGTTTGTGCTAAGCATACCTTCTGTAAGCTGTAATAAATGAGAGATCTCATGACATGGATTGGCGACAACAGCACCATCAATTAAGACAAAGGACCTCTGCATGCAGGTGTGTGCACGTGAGAGAGCCCCTTATATTCCAGCAGACTCTGCTGTAAGGCTTGCCTACATTTTCCTTCTCGAAAAATACCCAATTTGGTCATGCTGGTATCAGTGAGCTGACCTTACTTTCCTCAGAGATCATCATACTGAATCATCCTACATTCTCTCTGTGTTACAGCTTTGATAACAGCTTTTAAGTGTGTGTGTGTGTGTGTGTGTGTGTGTGTGTGTGTGTGTGTGTGTGTAGGGGGGTGCAACCTGCAAACAAGAAACCCCTTTAGTGGTCTTCAGGAACTGCAGACTCGAGTTTTTGCTCTAGACCAAAGATAGCCTCCCAGAAGGCTTGGGGAGGAGCACAGGCTATGACGGGCTTCTGGAAGAGTGGCCTATATACCCAACCCTAACCATGATGCCTGCTC
This sequence comes from Onychomys torridus, assembly GCF_903995425.1. Classification (NCBI taxonomy): domain Eukaryota; kingdom Metazoa; phylum Chordata; class Mammalia; order Rodentia; family Cricetidae; genus Onychomys; species Onychomys torridus. The sequence continues at coordinate 155,681,672 of NC_050445.1, forward strand.
CATCTCCTAGTCATTATTATCACCAATGAGTCGTCGATCCAGAGAACACTCAGGTGTTATGACTGTGTTACTAGGGATTGTGTTGGTCACACTTTGTCAACTTCATTCATTTTCTATGGTGGCACTTTCCTGGTGTGGTCCCTGGTCCAGAGCCCTCAGAGCCGCTTATGAAAATACTTAGAAATGCAGGTTTACAGACATCGCCCCAGAGGTCTATAAATATATGCACCTAAACAGCAATTCTCAACCTATGGGCCACAACTTTGACAAACCTCTACCTCCAAAAATATCTATATTATGATTCATAACAGTAACAAAATTACAGTTATGAAGTGGCAATGAAAATAATTTTATGGTTGGGGGTCACCATAACATGAGGAACTGCATCAAAGGGTCGCAGAGTTAGGAAGGCTGAGAACCACTAGCCTAAATAGACCATTCTATCCAAAATGTATGAAAATCAATGGTTTCATTTTCCTCGATTTTGGAGAGGCTGTCAGAGAAAAATAGGGGTAAGATTATATACTATAAGCTGGACATGTATGCTTCAAAGTTTCAGATGTAAACTATAGGAATTTTCTTGCAGATAGACTCAAAAATTTTTTCCTTGTTAACTGAGTGTCATTTCTTTAAGATTGAACACAAAATAATGCAAATAATGGAGTAGCTTTTTCATAATAAATTTACAAGAACCGTTTTATGTTATAACATGTTTTAAATGTTAAGATATTGAGGAAAAGTTCCAAATGATTAAAAATCACTGCTATGATTTAAATATTTATAAGGAAAGGAAAAACAACTTTGGGAGTTATAGGCAAGTTTGGGGTGTGTGTTATTATAGTTTTAAATATAGGGAAATGCAGGTACACCTTGAAACAGGAAAAGGTAGGTACAAAGGTCATGTGCCCAGGTGTGTAATTTAAGGTGCTGGGAAATGGTGACACAGAGGCGTCACCTGCCATGCTGTATGCGGTCATTTTCCCCCAAGGGGGTGAAACTGACAGTTACATTTTATTTCTATTTTGGATGGAGGGAGAGGGAAAAAATGATGAAAGCTAAAAGAGAGCTAGCCTACCTTCCTTAGACAAGTTCCCAAAGATTCTCTCTATCTCTCTCTCTCTCTCTATCTTTCTTTCTTTCTCTCTCTCTCTCTCTCTCTCTATCTCTCTATCTCTCTCTCTTTCTTTCTCTCTATCTCTCTCTCTTTCTTTATTCATTTATTTATTTATTTAGATGAAGATGACAAGATGCCAAGATGACTAGGGAAATGTTCTGTAACAGAGAAGAATATTCTGTTTTTAAATTGCCTAATGAGTTACTGTGTACAGACAATGCCTGCCATACATGAAGGGCACCAAGCCCTTTAAAGGAAAGTTAAGAACATGTCATAAACACTGAATTTACTGCCTGTGATGACTAATGAAGTACAGTTCCTTAGTTGGTGGCTAGAATCAAATACCGAATCCATAGACCAAGGAAGGAGCAAGCTAAGTATATCAGAGAGACAGTATGCTTAGCCTGAGTGGGGTCCTAGGTTTAATGCCCAGCCCAAAAATAAAGGGAAAGAAAGTGGAGGGAGAGGCAGGGAATGAGGGGTGGGGGGAGGCAGGGGAGGAGGGGTAGGGTAAGGGTTGAAGAAAATGATTATAGTCTTTCATAGTTTGTGCTGGACTTAAGTACTAAAAACAGTTTAAACAAAATTAAATTTTCCTCCATATATAATACTTCAGAGCTATCTCAGTTGAATAAGGACTCTGTGGGGGGGAGGGGGGATTCTTGCAGGAGAAGCAACAGGAAAGCCAAGGTGATGATAGGATACACAGTGAACTTCAGTTATAAAGCTAACAACTCCTGCATAAAGTGTGTCCACATCTCTAAGTCAACACTGGAGCTGATAAGCTGTAAGAGAAGATATTTGCAACTGGGCTGGGTGTTAAAACTGAAGATAAATCCATAATCGGAACTGAGATTTCTCTAGTGTCACAGATGAGCCATCTCCCAGCCTGTGGGAGCAGTAAGTCCATCCTCTCAGCATTGCTATATGGATTTCATAACAGGCTCCATCATGCCAGGATGACTCACATTTCCACACTGTAGTCCATCATTGAAACAAGTCAGGGCAGGAACTCAAACAGGGCAGGATCCTGGAGGCAGGCACTGACACAGAGGCCATGGAGGAGTGATACTTACTGGCTTGTTCCCCATAGTTGCTCAGTCTGCTTTCTTATAGGACCACCAGCCCAGGAATGGCACTACCCACAATCAATCACTCATTAAGAAATTGACCTATAGGGTTGCATATAGCCCAGTCTTATAAAGGATTTTTTTTAAATTGAGGTTCCCTCCTCTCAAATGAGGTTTTCACTTGTGTCAAGTTGACAAAAATATCCAGCACAAAGACCTATGTGGGTTAGGGTAAGTGTACAGTACTGAGGGGCTGTATTCAGTAATGGAGGGTAGATAGTACATGGCATGTGCTAATTTTTTTTTAAGACTTGTCAGGGAAACTACTTAGAGTCAAATCCCCCAGATTTAGGCTGAAACTTTATTCCTGGAGACTCCAGTCTGAATAGTCCACCAGTGTGATCCTGCCCCCTTCCCTTCTACCTTGTAGAATCCGAGTACTCACTTCCTAATACCTGTGGGGAACTGAAGGGGTGTGGTGTGCACACTGGGTCAGGAGAATAACAGAATGGAGATCCTGCTTCAATCCTTTATACAGCCTGTGAGAGAGGACAACCATCTCTCCTCCAAGGTCAGCATCCTTCAAACCAGCCTCATGAGACAAGGTGCCATGGGGTCTAGAGAGTGCCACACTCATGCCCTTCCCTCTCTCAGGAAGGTTTGCTTTAGTGCTTTTCTTTGTCTAAATACTAAAGAAAATATGAGGAATGGTCCAAAGGAGGGGTGGGGAACACCTAAAAAAGGAAAAGAGGGAATAAGATAGCATCACTGAGACAACTTGGAGGAAGAAAGAGCAAGGGAGCTTGGGAAAAGGGGTGGGGAGAACAGAGGAGGAGGGGGAGGAGGAGAGGAGGATGGGGGATGGGGAGATCAGAGGAGGATGGGGAGAGGGAGGGGGAGAGCAAAGGAGGATGGGGAGGGGAGAGCAGAGGAGTGTGGGGGATGGGGAGGGGGGAGCAGAAGAGGATGGGAAGGGAAGGGGGAGAGCAGAGGAGGATGGTTCCCTGAGCAATCGTTCTGAACATCAGGAAAGACGGGAAGTTTCAGGAAGTGTGCTATGACAAGATGGCTGTGGACCTGCTGAGAACCCTTCCTGACCTTGGAGCACTGACCACTGCATTTGAGGGCTCCATGAGCCTTTCACCAACTCTGTGTATGGGATATCCATCAATCCCTCCTAAACTGCAGGGTTCTAGCAAACATTGTGGACCTGGCCTAGAGCTGGTGAAGGTGTAGGACAGTTTTGCTGTTTCTTAATTCTACTGGCTCCACTTCTGGGCTTGTGTCTGGGATCTTCCACTTTTAGCCTCTCTCTCTCCAATATTGCTGATTCTTTTCACAATCTTTTTGCATATTATTTTAAATTCTGCTACCTTGATTAAACCTTCCCTGGCTACCTCATGGGGGAGGAGGGACATAGCATATCATCCGTTTTCCTTTTCCTATCTCCCATGGTAAATCATTTGTGATGAATCTTTGGTAAACCTCCTGGAGATGAGTTTTCCATTTTATGTTTTTCAGTATCTAGCCTTTAGTTACCACATCAAATGACAAGGCACATGCTCAGCAGGGGTTTTGGTTAATGAATAAACTTCACAATGGCTTCACCTTTGGAAAAGAAAAGATGAGTAAATGATACACTTATAATAGACTTTTCTAGAATTTTCTAGTGTCATGATTAAGCTGGCTCTTCATGCCACAAACTGTTCAGAATCATCTTCTCTTGATATCCTGTAGTTTGAACTCCTTCCTGAAGCAAAGGAGCTTTTTCCCCCTAAGATTAAGTTTTCACAATGTTATCCTCTGTTGGCTAGTTGGATTTTGTTGCTTTTTCCTTTGTATTTTCAACTTAATACAGACAGGAGCCATCTAGAAAGAGGAAAGCTCAGTTAACAAAATGCCTCCCTCAGATTGGCCTGAAGATATGTCTATAGGGGTATTTTCTTGATTAATGATAGCTGTGATTGGCCCATTGTGGCTGGCATCACCCCTGGGCAGGTGGTCCTAGATTGTGTATACAAGCAAGAAGCTAAGTGAGTCAAGAGGAGCAAGCCAAAAAGTAGTATTCCTCCTGGCTTCTGCCTCCAGGTTCTTGCATTGGCTTCTCCCCATGATGGACTGTAATTTATAAGCCAAATAAACACTTTCCTACCCAGTTTGCTTTGGGTTTTGATGCTTCCTAACAGCAATAGAACCCTAGCTAAGACACAACCTCATTATCACATGTAGAGATATGTCAAAAGCTGGGAGAAAGATGCTGTGGATGGACTGGTGAGGAAAGAGGACAGGAAGTCAAAAAGACTGGAGGCTGGTGCCATAGCAAGAGCTTGGGTCCTGTCCCCAAACCACAGCACAAGGCTAACCAAATCCATCTCTTAAACCAATGACATCCAATTCAATTTCACTGCCTGTGTGGCATTTGTGCCATTGAGGCTCTTTTTAGTTGCTAGCCAAATGGAATTATCTAAGCCAAATGCAAATCCTGTCTCCTCCCCATGCTCCTCTCCCACTTCTATATTTGAAACAATGACAATGTGCCCACCTGGAATCCTTGGAGGGCTCCAGTTTGCAGGGACAATGTGTGCCTCAGTCTTTCCAGTGAACAATCAGCTTAAGGAGTTGTATTCAGATATTATTAATGTTTTCAAACTCATTTCCCATTTTCCTGCTGAAATCCCTGCCAAGTGCACACTTCAGCAGACACTAAAATAATTTGGGTAGTTGACATTCAATCCAAATTTTCTATGGAAATCTGCCAGATTTGACATCTGTGGGAAAGTGGGTAATTTTTATTACCCACAAAGAGCAAAGGCGTAGCTGGGTTTCTCCACCTCCATGCATCTCCTGTGGTGGAGGAGATACTCAGATATGCATAAACATGAGTACAAAGAAACAATTTAACCCATTCATTCTTGTTCAGGAATGGCCAGAGCCCAACACAACTTAATGTTAAAGAAATAGATGGGATGGGTAAAACACAGTTTAGACATGTGAGAAGCAAACTATCTTGTTATTATTGGTAACTTTTGCTAAAAATTATTTAACTATATTTTTCTAAGTCTTTAATACAACTATTTGCCTTTAAAGAGTCCTCACTTGCTTGAGAATTAAGCAAGAATTTTAGCTTGATATTTGTTTCAGGGTGTTCTTGCAAACACTAATAAAATCTAAACCTATTGTCCTGCATAAACACACTTAAAAATCATTCAAAATATTCCTTTTAATACTAAATGGTGATCCCAAAGAGTTAAAGACCAAGATAAGTACTTAGTCCTTCAAGACGCTCTCCCTCTGTAGATTAACCCAGATATTGTCACCTCTTTAGTGGACACGTGCTAAGTTGATAGTGGGGGCTAAACTGTAAGTTTAACAGCCATTTTGTGTTCTAGTAACAGAGAGAGGGTTAAGCATGTTCCTTTCAAAAAGTAGTTTAATGTGCTTCTAATAATTAAGAAATTATAAACGATTTTGGCAGCTGCTTCTATACTGACAATGATTTTAAAATAGGTCAAGATACAAAAAACATGGGCAATGATTCATTTTATGAAAAAACAATGGTTGGTGATTTCTTCTACATTTTTTATTAGGGAAGAAAATATTTTCTTAGATATATGAATACATTTTAAAACCCAAAAGTAACCATTCATAGATACATAGCTCCCAAATTACAGATAGCAACATAAAGAAAATATGACCTGGGAAAAAGTTGGGGGAGAAAGAAGAAAAAAAAAGAATAAAAATGGAAAATGTAGACAAGAAAGAAAGTGTGCCAAATGAAATTAATACAAATGACTACTATGGATGCAAAGTCAGTTCCCTGTTGGTGGGAAAGTCATGTTGGCTTATGAATCTATTTCAATGGTACAATCAAAGACTGGATCAAAGGAATGTCCAGGATAAAGGAAGCAGAGAAGCAGACACCTGCTCAGGGTGATGATCTGAGCCCCAGGACAGGACAAGGGCTATTTTCGAAGATGGAGACACAGGGAGAGAGGTGTGTGAGGGCTACAGCCATATTTGGAACATAGTCAAGACCTTCATCTCTTTGGGATAAAATCCTGCTCCTGTCTCCTTTATAATCCTCAATAAAAGTATGGCCTTCGCATCTTATCTTGATCTGACTAGACAGCAAAGTTCTTAACCATCTATCTACAAAACCCCACTCAAGCCCACACTTGGAAATGAATTGAAACTTGGTGGCCATGACAAGCAAAAGTTTTAAGTGAACAAATAAACAATTAATGAAGCCAGGCACAATGGTGGCTACACTTTTAATTCCCACACTACAGAGGCTAAGGCAAGGATGTTACCATGAGTTCAAGGCCAGCCTGTACTACATATTGAGTGCCTGATTCTCCAAGGGATTGTTTCTAAGACCTAATTCTAAGGAGACAAAATCCATGGATGCTTGACTCCCTTAAATACTATGGGGTAGTAGTATGTTTGGCCAAAATACACATTATTTCCCCCAATATAAAAAAACACCCCTAAATGCCATAAACAGCAAGGTAAAAGCTATAAAATCTTTGTTAGGCTTTATTGCTTATGAAATAATTACAAGAAAAGTCTGGACATGCATTGCATATGCAATTTTACCTGTAGATGTGTGATCTTTGAATGGTTCCTTCCCTGGATATGGAGTCCACAGATATGGAAGGCAATCACTCCTTGGATTGTCCTCACTAACTTCCCCTGAATGAGTCAACTATCTTCTTTGAGTTCTGAATGCAGACAGCAAAGGATAAACGAAAGAGGCCAGCAGTGACCAGGGGTTTCCTGGGTTGTCAAGAGGTGGAGCAGATGGAAGAGTTGGGATGGGAGAAGCTAGAGCATAGACATGCAGGACTGTCACTGAGAAGAGAGTCAACTCTCATAGTTCCAGCCAGGGGACACTGAGTACTGCAGAGGGTGACAATAAAGAGTGACAGAAACAAAGGGTATTCACAAAAGTGTGCATATAGAGAAGTAGATACTCCAAGTCTCATATTTATCCTCATGTTTAAAAAATGAAGTTCTTTACTCAAGAACTTGTCTATGCTGACAAAAATATAAGTCAACAAGTTGGTAAGGAAGCTAGCTAGCATGGAGACTGGAGTCTTCCTTATCTGAAATTAGCAGATTTCCCAGGTAATGCAGCCAACTCACAAGCTATTTTTACTTTTTGAACTTAAAATATTTTATTTTTAAAGATGAACTTTACTTTCATTTGTGTATATTGTGGGACATGCTCTGGGCTCTGGAACAGACATGAAATCACCTCAGGTGTTTATTGGTTGACTGTACTATGAACAGTTAATCTTTGGTAGCTGTTGAAGATGAATATTATTACTGAAGACAGTCAATGCATGGGCATTACATTACCAGCAAGTAGTCTTCCCAATAGGAATGCCTTATCATTTGCCCAGTGTCTCCCTTTCCCTACCTACCCATGTTACTTTTCTGCTTCTGTGAGTGAAACTATCTTAGATCCTACCTGTGGCTGAATTCACCATGTGTTTGTCTCTCTGTGCTCAACTTATTCACTTATGATAATGACATCTAAGTCCAGCAACTACTATTTTTACTGCTAGGTCAAAATTAGCCATACATTTGTACCTGAGCTTTGAGATGGCTTTTCCATTGCCTTGTTCTGAAACTTAACAGGTAGCCATAGATCATAGAATTTCTGAGCTATGCCTTCTGAAATTTATTAATCTAAAGGGAGAGATATTCAGAATATTTTATATAAACGTACCCATATTTACAATGTACAATATGTGGTGCCCATAAAACTAGTTTATGAAAAAGAATGACAGAGGAACAAAAGAACACAAGAATTTAAAGTATTTTTGTTGGGTAGAAAAAAGATCAAAATGAATGGAAATGTGTGAATTTGAAAAGCACAACTGTTTTCCAGAATAAACAGAATGAGAAAACACCAAAGATCAAGAGATGAACAAGTCAGTCTTCAAAAAGAGGACAGAAAAATATCACCAAAGAAAGAGTATATGTTTTTCAGAATGACAGAAAAACACATTGTAAGGAAGAAATAAAGTTGCATGTCTACACCACCAGGTACAGAGGTACAGAAATAACACCAGCAATGGCAATGGGGAACAAGCCTGTTCCATGCAAGCGAACAGGTGTTAGCCTATGATCTGACCCTTAACAAGATGCATGGGGCTTAACAAGATGCAGTGGTTAAGAGCACTGACTGCCTTCCAGAGGACCCAAGTTCAATTCCCAGCACCCACATGGCAGCTCACAACTTTCTGTAATGCCAGTTCCAGGGGATCCAACACTCTTACACAAACATACATGTAGGCAAAACACCAAAGCACATAAATCAAATACGTAAATCTTAAAAAACAAAAACAAAACAGGATACATAGGGCTTTAATCTCAGAGAGAAGTGATGTTGCATTTTGAGTTTTAAGGCTACCCATCATGTCAGTCAACTATGAAAGAGGATAGGTATACTTTTGCATACACAAGAACCAGAAAAGTTAGATGGCACATCACTGAGAAATACTTTAGGTTATCACCAATAAAATTGAGGGACCCACCAATTGAGGAAAGATGAGAAAGTAGATGCTTATTGAATCTGAGAGTCCAAGTGTCAGCATTCTCTGTCATGCTTAATGACTCAAGACAATGGTCTGTCTTTTTACAAAGCTTCATGGAAATCTACACAATTATCTTGGCACTTACAGCCTGTGAAAAAGTGAGACAGCCTGGTCTCCTGGGGGATCAGCACTCTCTTCATATGCATGGCTTTAACACCTGCATAAGTTTCACCTGGCCACCTGTAAATTCTTTAATCAGACACTGTTCCCAGTTCACAAGCCCCACATGCGTTAGTAGCAGCACCTTGAAGTGCATTGTCTTTACATCTCCAGATGTGAATTTGAAAGGGAGGGGTTTTCACAGGGTCTCTCAGACTTGTGTTAACTGAGTTCCCACCACACAGTCAGTCCTGAAATTGACACTGACATTTGAGCAGAAGAGGAAACTCTTGCTAATTTGTCACCCTTCAAGGCAATGAAACTATATGCAGTATGTCTTCTCAGAAATGGTAAGTGGGTCACATTTGATAAAGCACACATGGAATTGTGAATTCCTTGGAATTAAGAAGTAATACAAACATGCTAGCCAAGCATTCTCAGGATAAAGTATTTTTTAATTTAAAAAAATGCAAGAACTTTCTAGAATTATATATAATTCGAATTCTAAATTTTTTCCATTAAAAGATGAATAATTTTAACAGGGCATGACATATTATTTTTAAATATAAAGTAAAAATCACTCACATCAGGTGTATCAAGAGATTCTTTCTCTGACATACGTAAGTAAAAAGGAACTTACTCAGATACATTAACATCAATCCAATAAGCCTTAGTACCATCAACTACTTTCTAACATTTTTAAATTATTTTTTTTATTATTGTGTGTGTGTGGGGGGGGGGGGTAATGTGCACATATGGAGGCCAGGGACAACTTTGAAGTTCATTCTCTCCTCCCATCTTTACATGGGTTTCAGGGTTTGACTCATGTTTACAGGCAAATATCTTTATATAATGACACAATGCTGCAAATATCTTTATGTAATGACACAACGCTGGCCCCACATTCTAATGTTCTGAGGCTTGTGTTTGCATGAAAATTCACATTTCTTAAAAGAGTCATTTTGTAACTGTTCAGTAGTGAACCTTATTAATGACTGCTTAGATAATTAAATTGTGTTCAGTATTCTGTATAAATTACTGTAAGTTTTCAATGGAGATATATATTATGATATATTAGAATACTAAAAGGTTGGATGAGTATAACCATGAGGGAGGACCATCTCTTACAAGTGTGTGCACTGAAATGGATGGAACTAGAAAATATCATCCTGTGGTGATTTATTGTGCACCCTGTGGTGATATTGTGTTCCTCAAAATATTGTGCACCCTAATAAACTTATCTGGGGTCAGAGAACAGAGCTAGATACAGAGGCCAGAAAATGGTGTCACTCACACCTTTAACCCTAGCATTCCAGAGGCAGAAATCCCTCTGGATCTCTGAGTTCAAGGCCACACTGCAAACAGCTAGGCATGGTAACAAGAGCCTTTAATCCCAGGAAGGGATGGCAGAAGCAGAAAGGTATTTAAGGTGTGAAGTAGAGCTGGTTAAGCTTTTAGGCTTTTGAGCATCACAGTTCAGTTGACAAGTATCCAGTCTGAGGAAACAGGATCAGCTGAGGAATTGGCAACATGAAGTAGCTGTGGCTTGTTCTGCTTCTCTGACCTTCCAGCATTCACCCCAATAATTGGCTTCAGGTTTGATTTTATTAATAAGAACTTTTAAGATTCATGCTATACACCCCAATAAAATTTATCTGGGGATCAGAGGACCGAGTCAGCCACTAGATTAGACATAGAGGCCAGACAGTGCTGACACATACAGAGATCCATCTGTCTGATCTCTGTGAATTCAAAGCCACATTGGGAACAGTACCAGGCATGGTGGCACACACCTTTAATCCCAAGAAGTGATGGCAGGAAGCAGAAAGGTGTATATAAGGCATGAGGACCAGGAACTAGAGGCTTTCAGTCTGAAGATTTGTGGAAACAGGATTGGCTAAAAAGTTGGTGAGATAAGGTTGGCTGTGGCTTGTTCTGTTTCTCTGATCTTTCAGCTTTCACCCCAATATCTGGTTCTGGGTTTTTTATTAATAAGAATGTTTAGCAATTTGTGTTACATCATCCTGAGTGAGGTAACCCAGACTCAGAAGGACAAACATCATACGTACTCACTCATAAGTGGATACTAGATGTAAAGCAAAGGATAACCAGACTACAACCCACAGTTCCAGAGAAGCTAGGAGGAACCTAAGAGGGATGCATGGATTATCCTGGGAAGCAGAAATAGATAGATGAGATTTCCATGAGTAAACTGTGGGTGGATGGGGTGCAATAGGGAGTAGGGGATGGGGGATGAGAACATGAGGAAATGGGATGATCAAGATGGAACAGGGACAGAGTGGGAGAGCAATGAAAGAGATACCATGATAGACAGAGACTTCATGGGGATAGAGAGAAACCAGGTGCTAGAGAAGTTCCCAGGAATTCACAAGGATGACTCCAGCTTAGACCACTAGCAGTAGTGGAGAGGTTGCCTGAGCTGGCCTACCCCAGTAATCAGATTGGTGAATACACTAACTGTCATCATAGAGACTTCATCCAGTAACTGATGGAAGCAGATGCAGAGATCTACATCCAAGCACTAGGCTGAGCTCCAGGAGTCCATTGAAGAGAGGGAAGAGGGATTCTATGAGCAAGGTGCGTCAATATCATGATGGGGAAACCCACAGAGACAACCAAACCAAGCTCATAGGAACTCCTTAACTTTAGATGGAGAGCTGTGGAGCCTCCATGGGGCTGGACTAGGCCCTCTGCATAAGTGAGACAGTTATGTAGCTTGGTTTGCTTAAGGGGTGCCCTGGCAGTGGGACCAGGATCTATCCCTGGTGCATGAGCTGGCTTTTTGGAGTCCATTACCTATGGGGGGGGGCACTTTGTACAGACTTGATGCAGGGGGAGGGGCTCGGACCTGCCTCAGCTGAATGTGCCAGACTTTGCTGACTCCCATAGGAGGAAATGAGGTTGGGTTGGGGGTGGAAGGAGGGAAGAGAGGGGGATCTGTGGTTGGTATATAAAATGAATAAAAAATTTCTTAATAAAGAAAAAAATTTAAAAAAAAAACCAAGTGTGTGCTCTCTTCCTCACAGAAATCCACTCTAGCTTCTATTTACCTCATTTGCTCATTCATAGAGTGTGTGTGTGTGTGTGTGTGTGTGTGTGTGTGTGCCTGCGTGTGCATGTGTGTGTGTGTGTGTGTGTGTGTGAGTTCCTGCGTGTGTGTGTGTGTGTGTGTGTGTGTGTGTGTGTGTGTGTGTATTTTTTCTTACAGATTCTGGAGAATAAGAAGGACTATAGTACGATGAAATGTACAAAAGTTAAACAAACAAATTCAAGCCAGACCTAAAGTTAGAAACTGCATCACTGCTATTTAATACTTGGAACCATGGCTCTGGTTTTCAGTTTTTTGGTTTCCAGTAATTTCTAGTTTTGTGTTTAGTTTAAATATTCATTCCACAAACATAATACTGATTGCTAGTATGCACTGTACCAGGCAGTACAGAGGATCAGTTTCTCAGCCTAATGAGGAAAGCAGACGCTACACTAAAATGTCTACCTATGCTTCTGTCTCTCCTCTGTCTGTCATTCTGTCTCTTGGGCTCTCTGTCTCTCTTGCACATACAGGAGTTATTTTTTTAAAATTGCAGGATGTATACAGAAGAAGTACGAGAGACATTTGACATGAGCACCCACCCCCGAAGAAAGAATCTTCAACCAGGTGTTTAGTAGTAACTCCTAGGCATGAGAGTATCTAACAGCCAAGTGGGGCTTTCTAGACAATTGGTGCAATGTGTGCAAATGCCCTGCGGTCAGAAAGATTCATAGAAGCCGCACAAACAGAAAAAAAAAAAAAAAAGAATGACAAGATGTAAAGCTGCAGAAGTGGTCTTCTTGGGTATCTGGTATTTAATGCATGCAGCCATAGTCATGGAGGGTCTTTAAGAGAGACAATCGGGTGTTTGTAGTTATCATAGATAATTTGCTAAAATGAAGGAAATGGGGCTAAGAAACTAACACAAAACCCCATGTAATAACTCCATCAATACAGCCTACCACAATGGTAGGTGTATCCAGGGTTCTTGGGGTGGGCAGGACAGAGCAGGACTGAGCAGGACAAATGGAATCCAGACATAGCAGTGCTGTCATGGGCTGGGTTTGTGGACAGCTGGTTGCAGATTGCTCACCATTTAGCAACTTAGAAAAGGCAAATTTCTTCAGCTTTAAAAAGAAAAAAAGAATAAAACTGCCTTATGGAGAGGAATATCCTTTCTATTGAACCCAAGACTCACTGTCAGCATACGAAAGAACAGGTCAGGTGGCTTGTGACGGTTCTGGTCACCTGATGCACATGGGAGAATGCTAAGGGCTTGCCTTGCTGGTCAGAATGGGCCCCTGTTCACTCTCAGGTACCTTGGCTCTCACACTATCTGGAGAGCCCTCTTCAATAAACTGCTCACTATGATTGTTCTCAGGGGTGCTGCTGAGGAACCAAGCATTGTGGTTTGGATGTGAAATATGTCCCACAAGTTCATGTGTGAGAACACTGATTCCTGAGTTGATGGTGCTATTTTGGGAGGCTGGGGAGCCTTCCGGTCATAAAGCCTAGCCAGCTAACATACAACTCTGGGGGCGGGGGGTTGAAGATTGCTGAGGACCCTTTTGGCTTTTAAATCAGGCTGGCCTGTGTGGGTGCCTATGAGGGATTATCTTAATTACAGTAATCGATGTGAGAACTTAGCCTGAAAGTGGGCAGCAGGATTCTTTGGTTCTGGGTCCTGGGCTGCATCAAAAGCGGAGATGGTGAGTTGTGCATTAGCACACATGTGTGCACCGCCTTGTGTTAGCTATGTTCACTTCCTGTCATCATGGCTTCCCCGATGGGGCGGACTGTAGAAACCCTTTCTCTCCTGAATTGCTTTTTGTCAGAGTGTTTAATCACAGCAATAGAAATGAAGATAGGCCCTTGCCACAGGCTTTCCGGCTGCAGCCACCAGCCACCAGCCACCAGCCACCAGCCACCAGCCACCAGCCACCAGCCACGCCTGTGCCACTCTAACAGACTGCTCCCTCACAAGCTCTGAGCCAAGACACGTCCTTCCCCAGCTTCTTCCTGGATATTGGGCCACAACAAAAAGAACAGCAACTACCAGGCCAGCATCAATCTGCATGTAAAGGTCTTTGTTCGAAAGGTACACAGCTGTCGGGAGCATAGCACCAAGGTCTTTGCTCCCACAGATCTCTGAAGAGACCAGGAATGTCAAGCACCCAGGATTGTCTTTCCAATGGAAAGATGAAAAACCTGTTCTTCCATCCAGAAAGCTGAGAACGGGAAGTGATTAATAGTCTGGTGATTTGTGTTATCTGTTGGGCCAGGACAGATCAAGCTCCTACAACCAGGACCAGGGATGGCTAATAGCCCAAATGACCTCCATGCTATCTGTATGACCCAGACCAGGCCAGGTCCCTCCCTAGGCCCTGAAGCTAGAATAGGTAGCTTATCTTTAGAACCCATTTTCTTGGAAGAAATAACATCTACCCTGAGTTGAGTTTCAATGAAATTTTGCTTTCTTGTGCAGTGGGGATTGTATTACACCAAGACACCTTTTTTCCAAATTATATCGGGCTCAAATACATTGGGAATAAACCACCTGGCATTGGACTCCCTGAAGTCTGATCCAGTTGATAAAGTCTATCTCACCAGGTTTTTAGTCTTATCTATTAGCCTGGTTCACTTTCCCACATGGATGCCTGCAGGGACCCCTCACATCCTCATTTCAGTCTGAAACAGAATACTGTCAAAGTTTGTGTACCTGCGCATATATTCAGATCATCTCTAGCTTCCTGTTACAATGAGCCAAATACATTAAATACAACTCCACATGACAATGTTATTTCAAACCCACTCTCTAGGGAAGTATAACCCAATAGGAGGAGCAAGTTGACACAGTTAACCCACCCACAGAGCTTTGTGAATATTGGTAAACACCACCACTTACCTAGCCAGGGGCTGAAGCTGGCCTGAACCAGCAGCCACTCCTTGAGCCCTTCTGATCACACAGTGGGGTGTTCCACCTCGAGGTGTGAGCACACACTTTCTGCTTTATTGAATACTAAAGAATTGTCTGTTCAGTTGGGCCCAGCACTCTTCAGATACTGCTCAAGGCCTTATGGGAAGCTGGAGCTCCTTGACTGAGAACTCAGAAAGCCATAGGCAAGCAACTCTTCTCTACTGCCCTTCTAAGAAGGCTCCAGAACAAGGTACAGCACTGGGGTCTGGGGCCTCTAGAGCCTCTACCTTATAGCCAAAGGCTGAGGGGCTTCTTGAACATTTGCTGCTGACTCTTTATTTAGAAGCCTGTTCTCCCACTAGGGGCTAGACCAGGACAAAGCTCTGGTTGGCCATTGACAGTCAGCTTCCTTGAACACGTGGGTAAGCGATAGTCTCTAAGTGCTTCCTGCCATAAGCTCAGGAGACACCAGAGTGTGTCTCATACATGATGGACACTCAGTGTGGCAAGACTGAGTCCTCTGGCTTATGCACACGCCTCACAGAGGGAGAAGCAGCTCACACTGCAAGCCCAGCAAGGGAGGGCAGATTCTCTCAAGGGCTGTTATTGTTGTCATAGTTGTGGTTGGTTTCTTCACCAGATGCACACCCCACCAGGGCAGCTGATATGTGGAGAGAAATAAAGACCAGGGATCCACCTAAAAAATCTGGTATACTGTGCTTCTAGAACCATTTAAGTAGTCAAGTAAGTTTCCACATGGATTTGTGTCTCATTTTCTACTGTTCAGCACTTGCCAGAAGTCAAATCCCCTTTACCCATGTCAAACTCACTGTCCCCTGAGCCCGATAACACTCCGTATCACTCACTTACACCAGATATGAAGCTAGATCACCTGACCTGGGGATAAGGACCCTAGACAGAAATAGGCAGTGGAGAAAGGACTGTATGAGGAGAGCAGAAGGCTCAACCGTATGTGACAGCCCACACAAGACCTGCACAGGTTCTGACTAAGAAGGGGAGGTGCACACAAAGCCCCACCCCTAACCAAGGAGCTATTGAGAGCAGATGCATACATCAACCACACTCCAGGGCACGCTCCATGCCCAGAAAGAACTGGTTGACACAAAACAGAACAGACTACATTTTTGTGTGCAGCCACTTCTTGGTTTGTTTGTTTGTTTGTTTGTCTTAACCTTGGACCTGGGAAGATCTGGGAGGAGTTTGGGGAGGGTTAAGGAACATGAACAAAATATATTTTTTGTGAAAATTTAAAAATAAATAGACTGATTACATAAAATGAAACAGAAAGACCCACCATAAATGATATAAATTCACTCAGGAGTTTGGGACAAAGGGGTTCAGTCTGACTTTATGTCTTCAAATGATTTCAGAATTGGGGTTCTTGAGAATAAATTTCCGTAATCACCTCAGAAATGATCATTCTATAAAACACCAATGCAGCCCTCCACTCTCTCCCAGTGTCCTCTCCTCTGTGTGATCTCAGCTCCTTAGAAGCTTGTGACCTAGCACTTGTCACATGGGGACAATGTGGAAAGCAGCTTTAACATTGGAGGGGTGGGGAGTGACTACTTCTCTGAAGAGACCCAGTCCAGGTTTCACTGGGAATGAGCAGAGGGGACCACGGTGCCTGCTGTGCCATTTAACATGATGACACACAGCTACAGGAACCAGCCCTGCACTGACTGAAGACCTTGACTTTTCTCAAGCATTCAGATGGCTCTGCGCATCCCCTGTGCCCTTCCTGCCCTTCTCAATCTAAGAGGATTTACCTCAGGAAGTGACATGCTTGGGTGGTCCGTGTGTGTGTGTGTGTGTGTGTGTGTGTGTGTGTGTGTGTGCGCGTGTGCGCATGTGCATGCTGGGGGGAGGTGATGAGAGTCATTTATTGTGTGTGCCAGGAGTGGGGGAGTTATATATGTGGGGTGTTGTGTGTGTAGGGGTTGCTGTGGGGGGTTGTATGTGCAGGAAGGGTTGTGTGTGCAGGGGTGTGTGTTCTGAGGCAGGGGTGCTGTGGTTTTAAGTGTGGAAGTCAGAGGACAGTTCTGTGTAGTACTCTCTTCTACCCTTATGTGGACTCTAGGGATTTAACTGAAGTCACTGGGTTTAGTTTTTCCACTGAGTCCTGTCACCACCCCAGTCTCATCCCCTTAGTCACTATGGGCTTTTCTCGCCATGCTTTTCAAACTAGAGTGCTCTGTCACACTTGTAGGGGTACACGCGGGATGACAGGATGATGGACTTCCAGAGTGCACAGGTCATTATTCCTTGGTGTTATTACTAACACAGCTCTTTGAGAAACAAGTCTACAGACATATTACTGCACATCCTAAACTTCACAGACGTAACATTTTCCAAGACTTCAGCTGGCCCAATCTTGAGAGCCTCCTTCTGCCTACACACACTTCCAGGGCCAGTCCATACTCATGTCTCAGGCCTTCTCCAGGGAGTGTAGCCTATCCCATTGATTCCCTAGTGAAGCAACTGATAGTTCCCAGATCCAAAGCTCACAAAATCAGAACACCCACTTCCTTGTGACAGCCAGAGACACTATACAGAGATCATGAATATTGAGACTTCAAATGAAAAGTAAAATACTCTTAAGTCTGAACAATAACAATTAACCATTACAAGCCATCTTGGGACCTGTTTTTCTCCCCTGTTATTTCTTGGGAAATACTTACAATTCTTTTATTGCACATAGATTCTGAAGTTGAGCCACACTTCACTGAAGGCATGGTCAAAGGGTCACAGAGAATGAACTCTGCTTGGGTAGCCCTGCCTTCTCCATCCAAGGGTTGGCTGCAGAAGTTCACACCTGCTCTACAACTCTCTAAGCATGCCTGCTTCCTTTCCATTCCTGTAGGAGTCATAGAAACAGTGCAGGCTGGGGAAGAGGGCCTTCCCACCTGATCCCACAAATCACCCTCACTGCCCTGCCTCAGTATGTAACTGCCTGGTCCAAACACACTTATACTTCATCAACCCTAAGCTCCTGGTAATATGTCATCCCTTGGTGAATGCAGACCTGCTTTTCCTCAATCCAAACTTCAGGGACTGGGCAAGTGCTCAGCTATCGTAACATAGAGGGATGAGAGTCATGGATACACCAAGAAAAATTGAGTTTTTCTACATCACTGATAATCTGAGATAATAACAGTAAGAGGTGGGAAATTTTCAAATATAAAGTCTGTCAGAATGCTAGCAAGTTAAACCAGATAATAGGGAAGAAGCAATATTTCAGAGGGGTACAACTTCCAGATACACATGAAATGGGAAAAGTATGACATAGGATATAGCACAGACAGCAGTGCTGATACCACCAGTCATACCACCTGAATGAGCCTGGCCTCAGCTCAATGTAGCAGTGGTACCCTATATTCAAAAGCTTGTCGATCATTTTAGAGGGACTGCATCTCTAAACTAAGAAATAAAAATGTATCTATGGTGCTAAGCACAAGGCTTTTTGTGTGTATTGTGAATATCTCAGTCAGACTGATTAGCATAGCCATAGCTTAACATACTATTTTCATGAGGGCAATGCTTTTCTACTAGTTTTTGGATATGTGTGTTTAAATGGATGTTTGTAAGTGTGCCATGTGTGTGCATATGTTTGCATATGTGCAGGCTTACATGCCTGTGTGCAGAAGCCAGAGAAGAGTGTAAGGTGTCCTACACTATCACACTTCCCCTTATTCCTGTGAAACAGGATCTCTAGCAGAATCTGGAGCTAGGCTGACAACCAGAAAGCCCCATTTTTCTCCTGGCTCCATCCCCCACAGACCTAGGGTCATAGGCTTATCTACAGCCACACCAATATTTTACATGGGTTCTGGGGATACAAACTCAGGTTCTCATGATTGCATACCAAATGCCCTTAACTACTGAGCCATTTCTGCATCCCCAGAATGACTCCAACGTTCGACCCTCTTAGCAAGCTTTAAGCATCACTCAAGTGCTGCTTAGCACTGCACAACCCAATCAATAGTCACTGGGTAAAATCATCATTGTATGAGCATCATGCTGTGTGCACAACCCCACATGAGGTAACTCATCACACCTAGGCTGGATTGGATATATACATGGTATGTCCTATAGCTTCTGGGGGTGCCATGAATAAGGCAGCAGATCAAGTCAGGCACAAGAAGAAGTGATGCAGTTTGGACAAGGAGCAGTGCAAGAGCCAGGAGGCTGCCAGCATAATACAGCATAGTGCTCTGCAACAGAATTTCCAATAAGGAGTACAGTCTTGTGACTTGACACAAGGTCAAGTTGCCCTAGCTAGCTTTTCTTAGCTTCTGTTAAACTGTCTGTTTGCACAGAACTCCCCTCCACCATACACAAACTGCTTATCTTTGCTTCTGATAAAATGCCTGCTTGCACAGAACCTCCCCCAACTGCTTATCTTTTTGTTAAACTGCCTGCTTGCACAGAACCCCCCAAACTGCTTGTCTTGGCTTCTGTTAAACTGCCTGCTTGCACAGAACCCTCCCCCTACAACTACTTATCTTTTTGTTAAACTGCCTGCTTGCACAGAACCCCCCAAACTGCTTGTCTTAGCTTCTGTTAAACTGCCTGCTTGCACAGAAACCCCCCCCATACACAAACTGCTTACCTCAGCTTCTGTTAAACTGCTTGCTTATGCAATTCCCCTACCCCTGCAGCTACCAAGCAAAATCCCAAGATGTCAATTTTTCCCTCACAAACCCCTTACTCTAAACACTTGGTTGGTGATACGCTTGGATCCTGAATATGTAAGTGTGGTTCCAGCCAGCTGGAATGAAGACGTTCAACTGACTATAAACTGTGTCTAAGTGGTCATCTCTGGTGGGCTCCCCATAACATTTTAGAGGTCCGACTGAGATCCCTAGAGACTAGACCCTGACAAATGGGGCCTCAGGACCCCCAGGAATGGTGAAGAGTACACAGACTGGAGAGGACCCCTAGGGGTTGCAGATCCTGAGACATTCCAGGGTCCCTCTGATAGACAGCTGCCAAGGATTCCAAGTGCTCATGAGGCACTCTAATACCCAAAAAGTCAAATTGAAATTCATCTCTTCTGAACATCTCCTGAGATTAGTTTGGTCTGTAGAAAGCACTCTCTGATTAGGACATAAGAGGGGAGGTCAGATGTGACTGTAGGTCCTAAGTCCAGGGTCTGTGTGAGACACCACCAGAGCCCCCTGGTCTGCTGGAAGAATGGATGTTTAGCAACAACCTGTGATTTACCTGGTTGTTGTCATGTCTGTGTCTGCACTGTTTGTCTGTCTCTCTAAGTCAGTCTGTCACTTGTCCTTGTGATGGGAGGGAATGTTGGCTGCCTGAGAACCACCCTAAAGTGTTCATTAAAACTATTTGGAGGGTTTCTCAGACAGGAACAATTGTGGCATTAATTTCTCCCCAGGAAGACTGCAGTCATTGTAAACTTGAGTGGTCCTCTTTTGAAGTGAAATGGCTGCCTGGGGAATAGTTGGATCCCTAGGCAGTCAGAGAAATCTGGAACCCAGCTCTCCCAGTCATCCCAATCAGTTTCCTTATGCTGACCACTGGCTAATCTCTATCCTTCATCCACTCTATGGTTGAAAACTCATTCTCTTTCCTTGTGAGACAGGGTCCTCCTGGACTGTCCAGAACACTCAGAGAAGTTGAAAGTACCTTAGGTTCTCCTTGTGCTGCCTGAGGAGGTGGTCACTCCACCTCTGTATGTTCCCAGTGGACCAACAGGAAATTCGAGAAAGGCTGGAGGAAATGGTTCTCCTCAGAGAGGAGGCCATCTGGTTCCTTCTCTTCCTGTGGTGGTTTGAATGTAATTGCCCTCCATAAACTCATAGAGCGGCACTATTAAGAGGTGTGGCTTTGTTGGAGGAAGTGTGTCACTGTGGAGGTGGGCTTTGAGTCTTCTATGCTCGTTACCCCCAGTACACAGCTCTCCTTCTGCTGTCTGTAGATTAAGATGTTGAACACTCAGTTCCTTCTCCAGCACGATGTCTAACTGTGTGCCACCATGTCCTGCCATGATGATAATGGACTAAACCTCTGAAATGTAAGCTAGTCCCAATTAAATGTTCTCCTTTATAAGAGTTGCTGTGGTCATAGTGTCTCTTAATATCAATCAAAACCCTAAATAAGATAACCACCTGCATACTCTGAGTGGCTCTGCCTATGGGGAAGACACAGGGTCTTGGTGTGAGGCTGCAGGACCATTGTCCACTCTCCCCTTAAGGGGGATACTGGAACCCCATTATCAACAAGGGGAAGAAGAGGAGAGGAAAGAGGTCCCCTGCCCATGTTTATGGTATATGTCTCCTTCTCCACCAGCGATTTATATAATTGGAAGACCACAATCCCCACCTCCCTTTTCAGAGAAGCCTCAGGCCCTTATCAGTCTCTTGGAAACTGTGTTCTGTACAAGATAGTCAACTTGGGATGACTTGTCAGCAGCTCCTGGCCATCCTGTTTATGGCCAAGGAGCTAGAGCCAATCCAGTTGGAAAGCAGGAAGTTAGTTCTGGGGCCAGGTGGCAGAACCTTGCCAGACCCAGAGGTCTGTATAGAGCAGACCTTCCTATCTACCTGACCTAGTCAAGATCCTAAAACCAATGAAGGTAAAAGGTCATTGGACACCTTTTGCTGAACATTGCTGGGAGAATTTAAAGTGGAAACTAGAAAGATCTAGCAATTTGTCCAAGATAAATCAGGTAACCCAGGGGCCTGATGAATCAACCCCTGGGTTTCTAGAGGTTCTGTGAGGCATGTGCTCCTGGTGCTCTTGAAAAACAGTAGCCACTAATATTGCCTTTACCATGCAGCCATCCCCAGAAGAAAGCTCCAGAAATTAGAGGAATTTGAAGGGGTGAACAGCTCCCAACTTTGGAAACTGTTCAGAAAGCTTATAATATTCAGGACCCAGCTGAAGACAAAGACAGGGAAAGCAATCCCCGAAGCAATGGTCACTGCCCTTAGGGAAGCAGACAAGAGAGAAATAATGGGTATAGACTAGGAGTAAGAGAAAGGAAATGTCTGGAAAAGCATCAATGTGCCTGTTATAACCAGAAGGGTCACAGGTAGAATGAATGTCACAGCCCAAAGGGAAAATAGAAGGAGAGCTGCCCAATCCTCCAGCAAGCTGAAAATTGACAGGGCCGGGGCTCCATATGAATTAGCCCCAGGAGACCAGGATGACTGTAAGAGTAGGGAGCAAACCCACTAACTTCCTAATAGACACCAGAGTAGCCTACTCTGTCTTAGCAGAACCCCTTGGATCCCTCACCTTCAGGAAGACAGCAGTCTAAGAGGCAGCAAGGCCAAACTACCTACTTTCCATGGATGACCTCCCTGACCATAGGCCTAGGGTAATTTGTTTTGACTCATTATCTTCTGGATATGCTAAACTGCTCATATTACTTCATCAGAAGGGACTTACTACAAAATCTCAGAGACAACATCTTGATGAGGTGAACTTGGCTAGTCCAACCCTTCAAGCCTAGCTCCTGCCAATATTCACGACAGCTGTCCTCTGTCCAAGGATTACCTCTTACATGGACTAAGCCACAGGAAAAAAGAGCTATCCTCAGGCTACCTGTGAGGACTAAAAGCAGGATACCCTGATTTGGGGCTGAGGTGAACCCATCATAGCTAAGTTATTAAATTCAGCGATGCAGGTACTGGTCAAACAATACCCTGTGGACTGAAGTAAGTAAGGGACTGACAAACACATAGACCAATGAGGAGTCAGAAGCTTCTGTCCTCTACCACTTCCCCATGGAACACTCCCTTGCTCCCTGTCCTGAAGGCTGACACTCAACCCTTCCCATCAATATAGGATTTAAGGGATGTCAACACACAGTTTAAAAAAATGTCAAACTCTTACATGGTTCTAAGCTTGCCTGCTCCCCAAAGAAGATCTATATATCCCTGGCTCTATAATATGCTTTCTTGTGCCTCACACTGGCCCTGGTCACCCAACCCATATTTGCCTGTGGATAGACAGACCCAGAGAGTTGATATACAAGTCAACTAATAAGAACTTGGTTGGTTGCTGAAAGGGTTAAAATACTCGCCAACATTATTTAATGAAGCCCTGAGTGCAAATATTCTGGAATTTAGACAAAAATACCCACAAAGCACTCTGCTCCTGTATATAGATGACTTCCTCATAGCTTCAACCATGGAGGAAGATGTAGGCAGGCAACAGAAGGCCTTTGAGAAGCCCTCCAACCTTAGATTACAGAGTCTTGGCCAAAAGTGTTCAGCTGTTAGTCACTCAGGTCACATGTCTTGGCTACAACCTAGAGGAAGGAAAGCAGATGCTTTCCCACAGCTGTATTTCATTCATCCTGAAAATTCCCACTCCAACATCAAAAACACAGGTACAAAAATTTCTGGGCAGTTGGTTACTGCCAGCTGTGGACAATAGGATTTGCTAAGATGCCAAACCCCTTTATGGCAGCATCAGGAGTATGCAGTCCTGGAATGGGATAAGACTAAGCAGAGAGCTCCCAAAGTTTGAAAAATGCTCTGGGGTCTGCCTTGACTCTGGTCCCCCCAGACATTACTAACCCATCCCATGTGTGTATCGTGTATCGATGAGGCCAGGGGCTGCCAAGGGTGTCCTCATGCAAACCCTGGGATCCTGAAAAAGAGTGGTGACATATCTGTCCAAGATACTTGACCTGGTTACAGCTAGACAGCCAGCATGTATAAGGGCCATAGCTGCCCCAACCCTGCTGATAAAAAAAAAAAGCTGACAAATTAACTTTAGGACAAGAACTGTTGCTGATAGCCCTACACTCTGTTGAGGCCCTCTTGAGGAAGGTTCCTGAGATGTGGATTGTCTAACACCCAGGTGTGCCACTACCAGGCCCTGATTTTGGATCAGCCCCACTTCTGGTTCCATAAGACATCAGCCCTTAACCTCGCCAGGCTCCTGTAATACAACTTCATAGAACCAACCCCTGCATCATCTTGAGGTGACTGACCTAATCCAGTTTATCAGACTATCTGGGCACAAGCTTTAAGAGAGGGGGACCTCGGCTAAGCTTTAGCTTTGACTCACGCACTGTACTGAGGATAGGACAGACAATCACCATATACACTGATAGCCAATATGCTTTTACCATGGCTCATGTTCATGGGGCTCCATGCAGGGAAAAAGGATTGCTAACCTCAGCAGGAAATGAAATAAAAACAGAAAAGAACTCATAGCCCTGTTGGAAGCTATCTGGTTAGCCAAGAGGGGGATTCCTCAGAAGCCAGAGACAATAGTCACTGAAATGGACCTAGAACCAGTGGGGCCTCTCTAAGTCTTGGTAGCTCTGCTGGAGCCCAGTTTACTAGACTGCCCAGAACACGCTCCAAGTCAGGTTGATGGGCATAACACGAAATGGGCACACAAGATGAACAAGGATGGTAGATGCTGCAGACAGTAGACCTGTCCTCGCTGCCTGTCTGGGAAGGTGACTAGTTATAGCTCTCCTCCAGGCCACCCAGCCAGGGGCCACAGGAAGCACTGTACTCCTCAGACAAAGGCACACTGCTTCTAGATGTGCCACCTATGCTCAGGTAAACCCTAAAGGGGGAAACAATCACACAAGGGAGAAAATGGGACTGAGGAACACTGGACTGCACTGAAATCAGGCCTACTGGTTTGGGCTATAAATATTGCTGGTACGTGTAGATACCTTCTCAGGATTGATAGAGGCCTACTGGCCTGAACAGAGACTGCTCCAATAGTTACCAAGAAACTACTTCAGGAAATAATTCCTAGGTTTAGGCTGCCCCAAGCTTTGGGGTCAGACAGTGACCCAGCCTTCATTGCCAAAGTATCTCAAAATCCGACAAAGGTATTAAATATTAGTTACATTGTGTGTATAGGCACAGAGCTCAGGTCAGATAGAAGGGAAGCATGGGACTCTTAAGGAGACTTTGCCCAAATTAGTCCTGGAAACCGGTGAAGATTGGGCCAACCTCCTCCCCTTTGCCCTGCTCATAGCTTTAGTGCTCCTACCCATGGGGCTTACTCCTTTGAAGTTATGTCTAGGGGATCACCTTCCATCTTCCCCAAACTCTGAGATATCTCCCAGGCATAAATGTCTAGTCATTTCCTTCTCAAGTTCTTGCAGGTTTTTCTTAAAGCTTGCCAGGCCATTGACCAGACAGTTAAGGGAATCCTGCCTTTCCCACCTCTGAACCTACCCACCATTTCCAGCCAGGAGTCTTGGTTTGGATAAAGAGGATCCCTACCTGGACTCTATAACCTGCCTGCAAAGGACCCTACCAATTTATCCATACCACCCCAACTGCTATGAATGTGGCTGATGTCATCCCCTGGATCCATCACTCCCAATGGCAGATGGACCATCGTTCACTTGGACTTCAGAACCTTAAAGATAAGGCTGACCTGAGATCATTAACACAGAACATTGCGTTCATCCTTTTCCTTTCTGTATGGGAATGGGGAGCTACAACCCTCACTACGCCCTATCTGGAATTGGGAATTAAGAACAGTAGACACTGGGAAGACACAATAGTTAATCTGACTACTGATGAGCAACCCCAATTCCATAGACCTGTGTTCTTTTACAACCACTTTCAGAGTTTGGTTAAACCACAGAAGGGGTAGATGTGGGGACCTAACCTTTTGAGAGCGAAATAGAGAAAACCCAGCTCTAGGCATACCCTGTGAACAGGCCCCCAAACTGTCAGGGGTTCAATAATGAGGGGAATTTCTATTGTGCCAAACGGGGCTGTGAAACTGAGGCCAATAACTACATATACATAGAAAGAGAGGTCCCTTGTAGTCAGTGATCAAAACTTTAGAAAATAAAGTAATCAAGTAGACCAGGACTTAGAAATATTAGAAGGAAGACTTCATATCCAGACTAGAAAAACAAGTAGACTCTTAAGCAGAATTAGTTCTGCAAAACTGAAGAGGCTCAGATCTTCTCTTGATGAAGCATGAAAGACTATGTATTGCTTTAGGAGAAACCTGCTGTTTCTATGCCAACCAATCAGGGTAATTTTAGAAGACATTGCCATGATCAGGTACCACTTCAAAGAAAGGCAAGGAAGGAGACATGGATCAGATAATTGTTATTTTTACTGTGTTTGCCTGGTCCCCAAGGCTGACCACCTCACTGTCAGTGTTAGCTAGACCACTGACTCTTGTTGTTATCATGTTATTGGTGGGACACAGCATCCTCAACTGCACAGCCAACTATGTCAAACAGAGAATAACTCAGCTCAGCTACTGGTCCTTAGGACCAGCTATGGCCCCTAGAACAGGATGAGTCAATAATTTGACTCATGAGCATAGAACCAGTGAGGAATGTAACAGGGAAGACAGTGCAGAGGTTCCTCCATCTTGTAACCTTGCTGAGGCCATTTTAGGCTCGACTAGAACTTAATCTTATTGATGGGAAGCCCCAAAGAAAACCAACTCTGTTCCAGGAACCTAAGTTCAAGATGCCCCAGTTATCTTATCTTAGCTTCTCTTAAACTGGCTGCTTGTGCAGAACACCCTCCAGCTAACTGCTTATCTCAGCTTCTGTTAAACTACTTGCTTGTACAATACTCCCTCCCCAACAGCTGCCAAATGAGATACCAGGATATGGTTTTAATCTTCAAAACTCCTTTACTCTAAACACTCAGGGCTATTCTTAGGTCCTGAATACCTGAGTATAGTCCAAGATGGCTGGAATGAAAACTTTCAATTGGCTATAAACTGAGTGGTCATCCCTGTAACAGTGGGCTCCCTGTAACAGTCTAAAATAATGATTGAAGCATATAGCATGGCTGTGGTGGTTTCCATGAGAAATGTGTCCCCACAGGCTTGGATATGAACACTTGGTCCCCAGTTGGTGGCACTGTTTTGGGAGGTTTAGGTGTGCCGCCTTGGTGGAGGAAGTATGTCACTGGTGGTGAGCTTTGAGAGCTTACAGCTTTGCCTCACTTCCAGTTCACTCCCTGCTTCATGTTTATGGTTGGAGATTCGAGCTCTCAGCTTCCTGCTTCTTCTGCTTCTGCAATATCTCTCTGGGACTGTAAGCCAACTTAGAATCTTTCTTTTATAGTTGCTTCTAGTCATGGTAGTTTATGACAGCAAGAGGAAAGTAACATATAGTATTAGTTAACACATATATTGGTGAACATGTAGCCTAGAAGCATGGTTATTTACTGTTAAGTGTCTTGGACTGTACACTATTTTCTGTGTTGTATTTTCAAGTGGCTGGCAGCAGCATCTTCGCAAATGCTGAGTGAATGAAATGCATTGTGCAATGGCCTCACAGTGACTGGAAATGTTTGATTGCATTATATTATAATCCTATAGTACAACCTTCAGCTATATGGTCCATCACTGACAAAATCATCAGGCTAAGAACATTGCTCACAATTGTATAGGAAATACTGTCATCAACTACAGGCATTTACGGTGCTCAAGAGAGTTAACAAACTCATGGCTAAAAACACTTCAACTGTGGCTTTTCTGTTGAAGAAAATCAGTGAATAATGGAGAATTTCAATGATGGAATGCACATTTAAACAGCTTTTTCACTGGGGATACACTTAAGGAAGACTTAGCAGAAAGGTTGGCATCCAAGACATGGCTAAACTTTTTTGTAAAAAAGATTTATTTATTTATTTAGTACACAGAAGAGAGTGCCAGATCTCATTACAGATAGTTGTAAACCACCATGTGGGTACTGGGAATTGAACTCAGGACCTCTGGAAGAACAGTCAGTGCTCTTAACCTCTGAGCCATCTCTCCAGGCCATGGCTAAACTTTTAAATCCTGTATGTTAACCAATCCAGGGTGTGATGAGTCTTAAGTTATCCACAGCTAATAACAGTCACAGCAGTTGCCAAGAGAGGCAACTATGCTCACTGCCTAAATAAGGACCTCCTGAGCCCTGACATCAGTGTCCTTAGCAGAGAGATGTCACCCTGGCTCTACCTACATTTCCTTTTTTTTCTGCTCCCTGTGTACCATGATATGAACAGACTTCTGACACAGCCACTATGTGCAGCTTTGCCACAGGCCCAAAGTCATGGAACCAGCTGACATTTTCGTCATTGTGTATATGACCAAACACAGAAACCCAGGAAACCATGAGCTAATTCCATCCATGCCTGTAATCATTGTAGTCAAGTGTTGTGAGGCAAGGATGGAATGTCAAGCCGATACTTAGTCAATTCACACTTAACATAGTTAAAATGAAAACCCACCAAGTTAACCCACCTCTTAGGATTTTCTTTAAGTGAAATATGCATAGTGAGATGTTGAATCATGACATGAATAAGTGGGCTGGTTGCTGGCTAGGAATGAATATGGATAAAAGCTGTAATCCTAAACCACAAAGAAAGTACAGCCCCTCCTTCCATGTTCATGGGTCCCTCTCAGGAGCAGCCTCTTTCTGTCTCTTGCCAGCCCATCGTCTGTTTCTGTGTGGCCATTAAGCCCACATCCTTTCACTCAAATATGTTCAGATCTTCCTTAATGCCCCTATGTGGCGTCTACAGATGTCTTTGCTCAATTACTTTTTAAATACAGTTCTCCACTCAAGACCTCTTTAGTCTAGAACATCCCATAATTCCTTTCATGTTTTTAAACTGTAAAAAAACGTTACAGGGATTTCCCACTTCTAGTGTGGAGTTCAATCATGTTAAGTATCTTCATAGTGTGAGACAATCTCCAGAAGGTTTTTATCTTGCAAAACTGAAACCCTGTGCCTGTTCCACAAGAAGCTTCTCTTTCCCCATACCCGCACAGCCACACCTCGAGTCTGCCTCCATGATTCTAAATTCTTTCAATGAATTAGATGTGGAGTCACATGCATTTGTATTCTTGTAACAGGCCTATTTTATTTGGTATAATATCCACAAGGTTTGGCATAATATCCACGGGTTAATTCATAGTAAAATAAAAAGCTGTTCATAAGCTTTCCTGTCTTATTACTTATACTCCATCCCTATCTCACTGTCTATTGTAGACCCAGCCTAGCACAAGGCTTGGCCCATGGTGGGCATGCGGTAAAATATTTGATGTGTCTATTGATGGCTATAAACATCTTCACAGTTATGATTCTGTAACAGGTGCCTAAATCCTAAACAGTGCTAAAAAAAAAAATACTCCAGCAATTTCTAGCAAAAGCATTATAAAGCAGAGGGGAAATCTGAATCCTTCTGTCCAAGAAGCAAAGGCAGATCGCTGCCTGTTTCAGAGAGGGGTGAATTGGAGTGGCCTCAGGTATGACAACTGAAAGAACAGCTTAATTCCCTTCACTGTACTTAAAGTATCATTTTATTGTTATTAAAAATTGCTAATGTCAACTGAATGAACACTCCTCAGTTCTCAGCAGTCCAAACTGCTGAGGTAAGAAATTATAATGATCAGTTATTAGAGCAAAAGCCTTTGCTTGAGTACAAGAGGGAGTCTCAGGGCAACAACTAGGTAATTTCTGTCTAACTATTGGGTAATTAATGCTCCAAGAAAATAACATGTACATATTGGAAATGAAGAATTATAGATTATTTGCACTTATTTTCTTTTGGTGGCAATTAAATTAAGTATCTTTGATTTCTCACCTGTTACCATGGTTATTTGCAGTGATCCGGGTCATTAATGTCTCGAATGAAATAGTTATATGTAAAATTACAGCTTTTTTAACTTTGCAGCAGATTCTCAGGCCAGGGAAAGGGGAAGCTGTCAGCTAACGGGAAGGGAGCTGTCTGCAGAATGGAGTTATAAGCGTCCCAGGAATGCAGAGCCCCATCCTCAGCGCCTCCCGCTTTTCTCTGGAAGGCTCAGATCTTGGGATTTTGAGTAGTTTGAGTTTCCATACAGGATGGTTATTTCCAACACAGTAAACTCAAGCTGGGGTCTCCACCTGTTGTTAATCCTTCTTTACAAAAATGAAAATAACGAGTTTTCCCTATCTCACTATCAAAAGCTCCAGGGAACAATCATATATTGATTATTTGATGACAAATAAAACCTGACTCTTCTCATTCACATCAGTCACCTTACCTTACTCAAAAATAACTGAATGACATTTAGGTTCTGGGGCAGGAGGGCTGTGTTCACTGTACCCAATGGGTCTGTGGGAAAGATCACTGCCATTAACTTTCTCTATTAGAGGTCATGGCTGGTGCTGGGAAGATGCAAGAGTCCTGTGGTAAAACTCAATGCTCTACTTTGTCAAACTGTATTGTCTAGTCTATTTCTCCACTTAGAAGTCATTTCACACAAATGTTTTATTAGCCATCTAACCAACTTGTTTGGACATTGTTATATACCCCAGAACTTCATCTACTGACTTATTTTTTTCTTATTATATATCTTGCCCATAAATTACCCTTAATATTTTCACACTCAAGAACAGCAGACAAATGGAGAAACCCTTTGTCTAGTTGGTCCTCTCAAAAAGCTCCCCCCTTGGCCATTTTGAGCTCAGTGTTGTAAACTCCAGTGATGGGACATGACCTCTGAAGAATGGGTCATAGAAGGAGCCTACTCAAGCCCCATTCTCACATGTGAGGTCTTTGGACACAGGCTCAAGGGAATGTGTGGAACAGGGTTCTTCTAGCATGTCTACCTACTGAACGAGAAAGGAACATGGTCAAGGAAAGCAATAAGGACACGGGAGAGGAGGCCTCCGGTTTGCCAAACCATTACATTTGATGGTAAATACAATAGCCTCTAAAATTACACATCAGCAAACACTTTTCCTTACCCCAAACCAGCATCTCAGACTTTTCCAGCTCCATTAGTTACCATTATTTCCAATCCCAGGTGTCAGTGTGTCAAGTTAAGACAAGCATCTGACACCCTCATTCACAGAGTCAGACCAGAAATGCATTCACCTTCTACAGAGAAATGTCTTCTTCAAATGGTGAGTTCAGAAAATGGAGTCATCATTTCCTAAGAGGAATATGTATGCATATGTGGAGGTTGTGTGATGTATATGTTTGTGTGTGTATGGGTGTACAAGTACATATGTGCATTTGTATATACATGTGTATGTATATTTATGTGTGTTGTTTATGTTTTCATGTGTGTACGCATGGATATATGAATGCACGTGCGTGTATGTATATGTGTGTGGTGCATGTGTTTTAACTCAAAACCTTTAAAAATCTCATTGATACAATATAGGCATAAGGTTTAGGGTAAAATGGGTGATGTAAATTGTACAGAGTTGAAAAAACATTGCTCCCTAAACTTTGTGACTGGCTTCAGATTTACTCAGTCAATGGATGACAGAGTTGGTAATCATTCAGAATTCTGGTAAGTGCTTCAAAGTACTTCCCAAAATAGAGGCAATATGGTCCCTAGGCTGGCTGATCATTCATCTTACCTGGGATAGCAGGTGAGAATATGGGCATTAAGCACATCTCACATGTATACACTAGCCACCATCTCTGCAAATACACATGCAGGTAGTATGAAGTGAGACATGAAAGTGTATATTTTTTTCCAGGTGATCTGATGGCTGACAAGATTAAAAGTGTACAGTGTAAGCCAGGCTTCCTTTCCTGGCTTAGACTATGGATCTAAAGTTTGAAATGGACATTTTAAAATGTGTATTTTTCTAGTTAAATACATCAAGTTCCTCAGGTCCTGAAATGTGTTCATTCTGCAGAACAGCCATTGCTGGTAAGAAGTTAGAGGTTTTCAATCCAGGGCTTGACCAAAAGGTGACAGAAAAGAGGCTTTTCTACTTCTAAGGACAAACAACTTATCTCCAGTTCAAAGAGATCCATAATAAACACCTTCCCTTTTGTAACATACAACTAACTCCCTTGCTGTGCTGAACATTTTCTAGAAATTCAAAATAGTTTATCAGTCCTAAAGGTAAAATGTCAGGGGTAAGCACTTTACATTGTGTGTGTGCATGTGAGTGAGAGAAGGTGTGTGTGTAAGAGAAAGTGTGTATGAGCATGTACGCCTGCACTTAAAGAAGGAAGTAATGGATGCAAATCAGGCTCGGCATATTCTTTGATCATTTGAAGACACTTGGAAGGATGAAAACAGGATATTTTAGTTAGATACAAGAGTGAGCATTTTATATTTTCTAAAGAATATAAACAAGATAATAAACTTCAGAAAGCAGAAAAAACAGGATCAGCCATCTAACATACCTCCCCTAAGCATCAATAGCGCAGCAGAATTAGTGTAAGGAACTGCAGAGATCAGAGCTCAGGGAAGTAGGGGCAGAGGTCATGAGGGAAGGCAGGGGCAGGGGCGGGATGCGATGGGCGCTAGACTGCCAACACATCTGGCTGCAAAGAGATGAACGCCACGAGTTATTTCTGTCTGGCTGACCATCCTGCCACAGCAGCAGGCAAAAGCATCCCTGTTTCTGTTTCCCTAGATTCCAGAGCACCTTTGTCTCCCTCTCTTCTTCCTCCTCCTGAGCTCTCTTTCTCTCTTGGTGGCCATTAACCACACTGACAGTTTGACAGGCTGGAATAAGGAAATAAAACACTTAAACATTGTTTCCTGATGTATGCATTCATCTCTTCTGCCACACGCAGATATTGAGAACATACTTCACTCCTCCTGTCAGCTCACTAAATTACACCCCAGCTCAGCTCACAGGCAGTGCCAGGCCCAGGTCAGAATCTGAGCACGCCTCTATTCCTACCACAGATTATATAAGGGCTTCCTTCCCTCCTCCCCCCCCCCCCCCCCCCCGCACCCCAAGTCCTTCCTTTATCTTTAGATCTTGAATTATTCTAAACTGTTAATTGGATTATGACACAAAAGCCAATTGTATTGTGTTCCAATGTTGTTGTTGTTGTTGTTGTTGTTAACAGTGTTGCCAATTTTATCTCTTCAAGTTTCTAACTGTTGAGTGATGGCCAGTGAATACCAACCACTGTCTAAACATCACACCCCCATAGCCAATGGAGAACTATGGCTTTTAAAGACCTATTTCTGAAGAGAGAGAGAGAGAAAGAGAGAGAGAGAGAGAGAGAGAGAGAGAGAGAGAGAGAGATATGCATGGGCTCATGTACATATGTGCAGAAGTATGGAAAGACCAGAAGAGGTCATCAAATATCGTGAAGCTGTAGTTACAGGTGTTTGTGAGCTGTATGTAGGCGCTGGGATACAGGGTCTTTTGCAAGAGCAGCCAGCACTCATAACCAACTCATATCCATCCTTGTATGCAGCCCTAGCTGTAAAATGAGGCACTAAATAATCTAAACACTGACTCCCTGGACAGATACAGTAGTAGGACAGAGGCCAGGCTACTCCAAACTATGTGAGACCACAAATGGCTTATGCCATATTGGCCTGTGTGCTTACGCCATATAGTACTGTCAGAGTCTATAGACCAGAGCCCTTAGCAAGGAACCGTTCATGTCTTCAGAGTTCCGAATTCTATTTTGAGAGATGAGTGGGTGAGGGCAAAGATGGAGGGCAATGAATGACTTTCTTGGGCTCTTTACCTTTCTCTATCTCCACTAGCATGAAGAAGGAGAAAGCTCGAGGTTATAAACTGCAGACTGGTTAAGGACCCCATCACCCCCATCACCCCCAGCTGTGCGTCTTCATTGCTTTTACCTGCTGCGGACTACATACAGTGCAACTAGATCCATTTTCTATGAAAGATGAGAAAGAGAATCCATGTGCTCCCTGATGCCTCCTGAGCTCGCAGTTGAAAGAGACTTCATGCAGAGTGCAAAGCATCAGTTTCCTGATGGAGGGTCTTACAGTTTGACTCTAGAATATTCCCCCTCAAACTCAGTAGTTGAGGTTTATTATTCCCAGCTGGTAGTGCCACTTTGGGAAACGAGAAGTTTCAGGAGCTAGAGCCTGGATTGTGGTGAGGACCACTAGGGGTGGGACTCTGATGGCTCTTCTGATGTTGGTTCTTCCCTTCCTCTCTGCTTCCAGTCCAGTGCAGTGTGAGTATGATCATACTCCAGCTGCCATGAATTGCTCCATCATGCCTTTCCCACCACGATGGACTAAAACGCTCTGAAACCGTGTGCCTAAACAAACCTGTCTTCCTCCAGGTGTGTCTGTGTCAGGAATTTGGACTATAGCAATGCTAAGTAACTAGTATTAAAAAAGAAAAAAATGCCGTGGATGCAAGAAGATTCTCACTGGACTCCATATTGAATTGGGAATTCACACTTAGCTTTGTTAACTAGACACAACCCGGAGTCACGTGAGAAGAGGCACTCAAGGAGAGACTGTGCATATTGGATTGCCCTCTGGGTAGGTCCATGGGAGGGGGTTTATGTTAACAAAGGTATAAAAATGGAGAGACAGAGCTGAGCCCAAATGCATCAATTTCCCTCTGCCGGGGATGTGATATGCTTATGTGCTCTTTCATCATGAAGATGTTACTGTCAGGGTATTTTATCATGGTGACAGATATGAAGCTACAGTCATCATGAACATGCTTTTAAGACTGTCCCCGTGTGTGTCACACAGTGGGAGCATGGTAAATCCACACTGAAGGGGTGGGATGAGTAAATTTCCTTGTGATAAGCAATGGCTGACTCACGCTCCAAAGGATGTTTTCCCGACTTCCTTACTCTTATAACCACCTATACTCTTGATGACATCAGCAAAACAGATAAGAGCTCCACATAAAAATGACGGACACCTCAACCGTACAAACAAACAGTCCTGAGTAAATGGCAACTTGCTTAGAACTGAGTGTGCATTTCCACTCTGAGGGGCCTGTTCCATACCCGACAGTGTTTATCAGGTTAACTGCAAGCATGGTGCACAGCAACACTCTGTGCTGTTTCTTTTACCCAAATTGTTCCCCAAATAATACTTTCTTGGTTGTCAAAAGCCACCACCACAAAATGATAATGTGTATGGTTACAGGCTCACAATTGTAACCTCAGAACTTGGGAGGGTGAAGCAGAAGGATCCCCATTAGCTAGAGACTGACACAGGTTGCACAGTAAGTTCTAAGCCAAGTAGACTTGCTGGACAAACAAGTAAGACTCTGCCACAATTTATTAAGTAAGTAGTTGATAAATGTGGGAATAAGTATTAAATAATTCCTTTTGAGAACTAGTTTACACATTGGAAGTTGCATACCTTTACAATAAACCCATAACCAATTTGTTTCATCAAATGTTAGTTGCAATAATTATTTTTGTCATTTATTTACAGACACTATTCACTGTAATAAACACTAGTAAAGTTTCACCACCATTGCCTGTGGTGGTAGGGTAGGATTTTTGTATCTCTTTTACAGAGGTGGAAACTAAGACATGGCACACTTATCTGGAAGCACCCACACTCACTAAGGGCTAAAACCTAAAAATGGTTCCATTTCAAATTACCAAAGAATGTTTACTTGGGTTCAAAACCCTCAAATCCTTCAGCAGGGTTTCTTGGTAGTGACCTTTAAACTGGGCTCTTCCATGATGATATAACATGCAAAATGCAACCTTGGTGTTGACTTGCAATTATACCAATGATATTATAACCTTATTAGACAAGATTGCACAAAGTCATTTCCAGGAAAGTATATAACGTACTGTGCACACATCCTTTGTACATCTCCCTCCCCTTCTCTCCCTCCTATCACACCCCTTTTCCCACCAAAAGTTTTACCCTAACCTCCATGTCATCAGTACATATAATCATTATGCACCTCTAATATGTAGGACCCACAGGTGAGAGAAAACATGATCTTGTCTTTCTAGATGGCCTTAATTTGCTATATTATATCCAGTGATACCCACTTACATGCAAATGGCCAACTTCAGTTTTCATGGTTAAAAATAAAAATCATTGTGAGTACATGTTGCAGTTTTATCCATTTCTCGGCTGTTGGACACATAGGTTAGTTCCACAACTCAGCTCTTGTGAATAGTACTGTAGTAAGCATTGATATGCAATGATCACACATTTTTATCCCACGAAAGGAATACAGAATAAGCTATCTGGCTCAAAATACCATTCTGATTCCAGGGTGAGGGAGTTGTAGGAGGTCGGGGCTGGAGAATGCCCCTGAGATCTGTCCTGCTGCCTTGGGACACACAGCAGAGGGGTGTTTACCATCTGTCTAATTTAGCCTTGCTGAGGTCTTACTCACTGCTCTCTCACATGACAGGACTGGCACAGGGAAGGTGGAGGCTCCTCCAGCCTTACCCAAGCCACACTCAGAGGGCAGCATGAAGAACTGTTTCTAAACACTCTCTCTCCCTTACAACCCAGTGTTTCCCGGGGTTCCCACGTGTTCTTCTGGCTTGAAGGAGTCCAGGGAAACTCTACATTTATATGCTGTCACTTTGCTCTAAATTTATTCAACATACATTTTATCAAGGGATAGGAAAGAGTAAATATTTCTGCTCTTCAGACCAAAAGACCCAAACAACACTATGCATACCCTGCCCTGGAGGCAGGAGACATTAGATTGGCCACAAAACAAATGCTCTGCCCCAGCCACACCATTTACATCTCCCCTCAGTGTAGGCTCACACTAGATTCCCACTCGTGACACTAGGTTTTTATTGGCTAATATAGAAAAGGAAGGTGGTGAGATAAAAATGAAATGGGTTAGTAGAATTGTATCAAAACAAGGAAAGAGAGGAAAAGGGGAGAGAGGGAAGAAAAGATGGAAGGAAGAGGAAGCAGGAGGGAAGTATGAAACCAGAAACAAAAGGGAAAAGCTGGAGTTCTGTTTTGCCTTATCTGTACCCTTCGGTGAAGTTAGAGGTTTGTGTTAAGGCAAAGTCTCCGCTTTCAGCATTCAATGATAATTGATTTCTGTGTTACTTCCTCCTCAAATAGGTTAATTGCAGAAGCAATTAGGCCAGCTTCACACAGGATGTCACTATTTCCTTATATAAATAGCACTAGAACACATATTTCAGGCAAAGAAAAATATCTGTAAAGACCAAATTTCAGAATGCGCTGGAATTCTTTGCTATGAGGTTCTGCTAGGCCCAGTGCAGGGTTGAGTCTTTGCTGCTGCCCTCCTTGCTGACTGAAGAACTCTGGTGTCTTCCTGTTCACACAGAAGTCCTTCATGTGATGAGGGAAAGTGTGCTCAAATTACCAGAACTCACAAAGCAAGAGAAACCGTGGAACTGAGTAGCAGAGCATCAGTGAGTGAAGTCAGCAGGGTCTTATTAACAAGGCAAACAGACAGCTGGAACAGCAAAGGCGAACTCTTACTACTTTACATACGTGCTCTCATCCCACAGCCTCCTGGGTGCTTGCCCTCAGTGCTCTGTTTTACATATTCAGTTTGGACGTGAGTGGTTGCTATAGGTCTAAGAACCAAGTGGTTAACAGCAACAAGAGATTGTTAAAATGAGTTTTCTAAAATTTGGATGTAGGAAGCTCTGGAAAGAAGGGTCTAGTCTTGGTGATAAATACATGATAAATGATCATGGCTTCCAAATTAGCCTGAAACCCCTGACTGCTGATTACTACTTGCTTACTTCTCAAACCAAAATGACACATGCCTCTTCAAGAGTACAGTCATGAGTCAGATATTAAATACATACTCACAGAAGTCACCCCATCCTTCATGATAGTGGCCACAAGGATGACAAGAACACATGGCACTAGAAACCTAGAAATGTGTGGATCCTTAACTGAGATGTCTCTTATGGCCACAGTGACAGCAAGGCCCGAGGGCCTGTCCTCAGGTTCACCAGGACACAGCTTTCTCCTTTTTGGTAATAGATTGTTCTATTGGTGTTGACCGGATTTCTCAAAAAGCATTTGCCACTGGTCCAATGCAGCCGAGTGATACAGTGACATCCTGTATTGCTATGATGCAAAGAACCCAAATTGTATGTCCTGTTGCCTTCCTTTCCAGTGTGAAATGTTCAGCTGCTTACAAGTCAGCCCAGTGGTCTCCATGCCACTCTGCCTGGATTTGACTACGGCTTTGTCTTTTACAAGTAGTTGAATCATGACAAACTACTCTGTTTTCCTGTCTCTATTCTTTCTGTTGACAGTAAAACACAGACAAACTCTGCTACCTGCCTCATGGAGTGCTTAGCAGGTTGAAAACTGCATTCCATACAAAACTAGGCAATGAAGTTATGCACAAGGAAAACATCAGTCAATGACAGCTGCTACAAGTGTCCTACTATGAATAACAATGACCAGCACGTGTGTGCACACGCAGGCATGTGTATATACGCATACATTTAAGTTGATTTTTTAAATTAGAAAACAGAACTTGAAGTGATGATTAAAATTCCGCAGGATAAGTAAATTGAGATCTGGAAGCTCTCTGTCAGCCTCGAATCTTTCCACAGTTTGACTGACACAGCAGCCTCTCTGAGATCTTAACCGGGGCCTACCTGAAAGTGGAACAGCCAGGGCTGGGATGGACTCTGTCCTACTCCAGGGGCACACAGTCCATGCCGAAGATCAGCAGGCCGACAATGAATATTGAAAGTCCCCTTCCAGAAACTGAAGGATGCCACAGGGAACTTCTCAGATAACTTTTCTTGTCACAGAGAAGTGGCTAGACACATTCTATTCAAACTTTCAGGCCTATTTCCTCTAGAGAGTTTGGTAGTGGGTGGGTAAATCAACGAAGACAGTAGGCAAATCAGTTGTTTTGACTATACTGACACAAATATGGATTTCCGTGCGTGTGCATACTCTCTGCCATGGATGGACCAGAAGACATGGCCATTAAGAGTCTGTTGTAGAAGTGATAAAGGAGCTTGTCCCCACAGTACCTTTACAGGAACAGCCAAATAAACGATGCCTGTGATTTCAGGTCACACAAACCACTGATGCAGCCTTATCATCTTTTCATGTGGGGATTTCCTGCTGAGATTTCAGCTAGGGACCTCTAGGTTTTCAAATTACTGATTTTGTATTTCTAGCCACTACAACAACCAATTTGGACAAACTTTGTGGATAACCAGATCAATAGTGTAGACATTAATTCTTAAGGGGTTGTAGGGGAAGGGAAGTGACTGGAACACTTAGCCTATGAAGTAGACTAGAAAAATCTCTACCAGAACATACACAAGAAACACAACAGGCTCCTTCATAGCCCAGCGCTTTTTTACAGACTGGGGCAGAGAGCAATTCAAATCAACTCTGATAAGGACCTGGCACCAGGTGAGCAAGACAGAGCGATAGATATGGCTGCTCTCTGCCCTCTCACTCAGCATCTTAGATAAGCCCATGTTAAACAGTCACATGGATCTAAAATGACCAACCAGGAATGGAGTTCAAGCTCAGTGATAGAGCACTTGCCTAGCTTGCATGAGTCCCTCAGTACAAGCTCAACACTGGGAATAAGACAAGATAAAATAACCAACTCTATAGTAATGATATTGCTCTCAAATTCTTTAGGATCTCAGAAAGATCACAGTAAGTTGAGATACCATGGTGAATAAAAGATAGGTATTAGCATGATGACATCATCCAAGCAGTAATGTTGTGAGTCACCAGTAAAATAATCTGAGAATCCCCATTCCTCAATCTTGTTCACAAAATTACATATTATGATGTCTATTGTGTCCTAAATAAAAACATAACAGAGTAGACTGATACTAACCTCTGTTCACAGTTATCAAACTATTGTTTCTTTTGTTCATATTTAATGTTATTTAAGGGGTGCAAACCTGCCTGTGAAATGGTGTCTCATGAAGTCTTGATAATCATACCCCAGTTTCTCTCCTGTTTGCATTGCCCCCCCCCATTTTCTTTCTGGTGATGCTACTGGGCAAAAATAATAAGAAGTTCCATTCAACTTCTACCACATACTGCTTTGGGCTCCCCTCATGCTCTCTCCTCTTTTGGCATCACCTGTGGAGTCTAGCCAGGAGCCATGCCAGAGACAAGCCTCTTTACCCTGTTACTCTGCTGCTTGAATGCCTCTGTGTATATGAGGTTTACCTTGGTGACCATTTACAGTATTGAGTCCCAGAGAGCAGGTTAGAACTGTCAGCACTTCTAAGTCAACTGGCTACAAGGAACACAATATACAGCCAAGGACAGAATTTATAGCAATAACATTTATGTATCGTGTTACTCCTAGGACAATCCAATTTATAAAGTGCCTATTGTGTATACACAAGGCATAACTGTAAATCATTATATTAAACAGTGTCAACTGCCAAAACACAAGTTTCCCCCTAAAGTCTGCACACTGAGATTAATGAGGATTTTAAAAGAAAGCATGTTTTAAAAAGAAAAGAAAGACAAAAGGAATCATCTCTGATTCGTGCTGGGTGAACAGCATCAGCATCCCATATATAGGAGCAGGTGTCTGCTGTGTAATTGAAACACCTAGGAAACATCTCTGGTAAATATTAACCTTCCTAGAAGGGCAGAGATGCCCATGAGGGAAGTAGGGAATGTGACAAGAGCCCTGCCTGACAGACACCAGCATCAGCTTTCCACCTTTCCTCTTCAGTGGAGAGCAGATTTAAAACGGGCAGACGGGGCAAACAGGGGAAGCTTCGTTGGCTGTTTGTTGGTCCAATTCCATCTACAGGCCCTTGAAACCTGTGGAAGATGCGTGGTTGCCACCTTACAGAGTTAGTTCACCAAACTGTGACTCACAATAAAGACCCAAGTTCCAAACAGTGACAAAAGCCTACCAAGAGTCTTGAAGCAAGGATAGGGAAATGGCTTCATGAGTAAAGAGAGTGTTAAACAAGCAAGAGGACTGGAGTTCTAATCCCCAGAACTCACCTAAAGCCAGATGTAGTGTTGTATATCAACAATCCCAGGAAGCCCGGAGATTCCCCCACAAACTTGTGGGCCAGCTAGACTGGTATATAAAGCAAGAAACGGTAAAGAGACCCTGTCTAATATAAGATGGAAGGTTGTCCTCTGACCTCAACAGCATGTACACACCTGCATACACTCACACAAATGCATGAACATGAGCACACATGCAACACACACACACACACACACACACACACACACACACACACAGAAGTGAAACTCAAACATATGTACACACTTTCCCTGTTTGCATTCTAGCCCACAACTTACTCAGAATGCAAATCTTTTGAAACCTAAGCTTTCAGTTGTGGATTAAAATAATTCTATTTCCCTAAATATTCCTTAACCTTACCAACAGGGAATGGGCTGTGAGAGCACCCACGCAGCTGGACTGGACTTCATTTAGGACATAGATTGTCTGAATACTTGGAGAGGTGTGGGCCTCTTCTTTTGACATTTAGACAGGCCTAAGGCGATGGTGCTTTTTTCTTCCTCTACCCATGGCCTTCAAATATCCTTTGACTTGTTTGAGACAAAATGATGAAAAGCTTTCACTTTTATTTATAGATTAGAATAACTTTTGTCTTTTACAAAAGCTTGCTTCTCCACGTGCTATGGATAACTGACATTTCTATAAAGAAAAGCAGCACACTATCTTGGTTTAAGTTAAAATTGAAGTTGAAAAACGGGTAAAGGAACGTCAAAAAAAAAAAAAAAAAAAAAAAAAAGACCCTGTGCTCAGTTCTCAATGGATGAACTACATGCTGCCTCCCAAATCCAGAAAAGCAGCACTGTGAAGAAGGCAGATAGGCTCTAGAGAGTAAAATTGTGTGACCAAGAGACCCTTGGACTTCCTGACTGAACCGAGAACCTGTGGTATGACACGGTTTTTCAGGGGTATCAGCTTCGTTTATAACTCATGCATTAATCCGGAAAGTCAGATGCCCCGTGATGTCTACAGGAAGGCTCTGAAAACTAGCCTTCTCCCCTAAATGGTAGATTTTGGTAGCATTACTAATCAATTTTGGGTCTTTACTCCCAACCAAGGCTCTCAAACTTAAGAGGCTCACTTTAGTCATTAATGGAAGATTCTGGCTAAACAGCTCCATTCCACGAAGAAGGAAGCTCAGCTCAGAGGACCTCTGTCCAGGAAGAGAAAGAGATGGTAACATGGTGAGGCTTTCTTCTTCAAACATGTTAATTCTTCATTGAAACAACTGAAAATCACACGCTACTTCCTTGTTAACCAACTCAGACTCCTTGGGAAAATAAACATAATTGAATTTCCCATCTTGGGGACTGCCATCCTAGTCCCCAGCTTGCTAAGAAGGTTTTTTTCCTTACCAGTAATAATGAAAAGCACACAATTGCTATGCAGACTTTCAAAATTTCCTCATAGACCCTATCAACATACCTATACATTATCTGTTTCCCCCCAAACAACTCAGTTAAAAGTAATTAAGAAACTACCTGACGCCATCAACGTGATCCAGAATAGTCACTTCTGAAGAGCCTGCTAGTGCTTTTTACATGCACAAAGGAAGGGTACAGGGCACAGAGACACAGGGGCCTGAGGCGGTGGCCTGGTTGAATCAGCACTGGACACTGCTGTTTTTAGGGATTTTTAGAGGGTGACAGGGAACAATATTGATGTCATTTGTGGCCCTGCACTTTGATGAGTTGTGAGTTCTGTGTCACTCACAGAGTAGCTCGAGAGCTGCACTAATCTATGCTATGGAGACATGAATTTAGAGGGCAGCTGACACATTGTCCAGAAGAATAACCCTAGGAGCTCCCTAGCCCTGGATTCTTTGTGGAGAGGAACAACAATACAATAAAAATGTGGTAAATTATTCCCATAACAATTGTGCCTCTTTGACACTCATGGCATAGGAACCAAGGTGGAAGCAGAAAGATTTCACGAGCTAGAGGAAAGGGAGAACCAGAACGAAACAGTGTCTACTGGACACGGCAGCACCACCGCACTCAAGAACTCATGGCAGCTGTGGCTGTCTTCACAGGACTAAGCCAGTGAATGTTCATGGAGTGGGAGAGGGGTCATGGGCCCCACTCCTAACTGAAGAGCTACAGACAGCTGATGGCTTCTGGGGGAAGGAGGTTCAATTTTTTTCTAGGAGTATGGCTCCAGTAGGTCGACCACGCAGCAGAAGATGGACTTCACAAACTGGAGTTGATGGGACATTGAACATTTTAAAAAAGAAGACATGAAAGTTGGCAGCTGTGAGGTGAGGGCAGATCTGAGAGGACTTGTGGAGGAGCTGCAGTTAAAATGATCAAAATATGGTATACAGAATTCTCAAAGAATTAGTAAGACACTAACTCTAAACACTGAAGGCTTTCTATGTTACCAATATGAAGTTCTTAGTAAAAAAAAAAATTATATTTTAATTATGTGTGGGTGGGAGCAAGTGTATGTAAGTGTGAGTGTTTAAGGAGGTAAGAGGTGTCAGATCCCCCAGAGCTGGAGTTATAGGTTTTTGTGAAGCACATGGTGTGGGCTCTGGGGACTAAACTCAGGTCCTTTGCAAAAGCAGTAGATCTCGGAAAGGCTGAGAAATCTCTCCAGCCTCAAAGTTCTTACTTTTAGTAAAAAGATGTTGTCTCTGTTCTATAGAGAAGAGGAGCAGAGAAACATGCAGGCTTCCCAGTCACTTCCACCTTAGGGAATAAGAAAATGTCACATATGTCATTCTCAATTTGACTGTGTTCATGCCAACTGTTACAGGGTGCACTCAGTCTGTCTCTTCTGGAAACAACTGGTAGCCACCATTCTCCCTTCTGCTGTTGGCTGTTTCAGAGAGGCAGATTCAAGGTTACTTTAAGATTCGCTTACCCTAGAATCCAGGGAGTGCTGGAAATCCACAAACTTCTAGAGCTGGACATAAATTCTTATGCACACCCCTCTCTTAGAATCCAGGGGAATTTATTCCAAAGAGACCCCTACCCACACTGAAAACAAAATCCACAGATGTTCAAGCCTCTTGCCTCTTGGGGGAAAAATGGCATCTGATTTGCATATGACCTTCACAAGTTTATGAACTTTACATCATCTCCAGATGAGTCACAGTATCTAGTATGCAGCCTGTATCCATCAATGCATGTGGATTCAGGATAGCTTTTGGTTTGTGGCAATTCCAAGGTGTTGGGGTTTATTTTGTTTTTTGTTTGTTTGTTTTGTTTTTAACTTTCTTGAAAGTTTTTTGAAAGAAAAAAGCTTGTTTCTTTCTTTTCT
The DNA here is from genome assembly GCF_903995425.1 of Onychomys torridus. Taxonomy (NCBI): domain Eukaryota; kingdom Metazoa; phylum Chordata; class Mammalia; order Rodentia; family Cricetidae; genus Onychomys; species Onychomys torridus. The sequence goes on from NC_050445.1 coordinate 155,725,504, forward strand.
TTCTTTTTCTTCTTCTTCTCCTCCTTCCTCTTCTTCCCCACACAATTGAAGCCATAATACAAAAATCACAGATACAGTAGGCTGACAATATGGACTTACTGTGATTTTTATTGAATAGAATGTGTGTGTACATGTTTCTCTGTGCTCACATGTTTGTGCTGACCAGAGGCTAGCATCTGGTTGTCTCCCTCAATCAATGATCCTTTCCTTCCTTCCTTCCTTCCTTCCTTCCTTCCTTCCTTCCTTCCTTCCTTCCTTTCTTTCTTTCTTTCTTTCTTTCTTTCTTTCTTTCTTTCTTTCTTTCTTTCTTGTAACACCTGGTTCATTCCTGAACACAGAGATTGGATATTTATCTAGCCTGTTTTTTAGTAAGCTAGAGAAATTCTCTCAGCTGTGCCCCCAAGTGCTGAAAGCACAGGCACATGCCATGTTCAGCTTTTACATGGTCACTGGGAACCCAGACTCAGGTCCTCATACTTGCTTGGAACACACCTTATCAACTGAGCCATTTTCCTAGCTACATGAGTAGTGAACCCTCATGTTTACTATCTAGCACCCATGAAGCCTTTTTTAATTAACCCTTTCCCTGAGATCTGGTCCTAATGTCTTGTCTACAGATGAGGTAGAATTGATGCTGCTCTGTGCATCCAGAGAGATGTCCATTTACATGGCTTCTGGGAAAGGGTCTTTTTTAAATTTGATGGATGACACCATTGAGGGAACAGTACAGCTACCATATTGCTACCAAAGATGACAGCAACTGATCATATGTGCTATGCATGATGGCTAAGAGATGGATAGGAATGGAATGGTTATGATAGTTTAATCCAGAATTTAACTTTGCACCTTGAACTTTGCTTATGTTAACCAGCAACATTTGTGTAAGTGTGCCCACTCAAACAATCTCCAAAATATGTGCACAGCCAACTCCTGTTTAACAGGGACTGACGATCTCTCACCTGCCCCATCTACCCACCCTAACCCAGTCCACATTGCCAAAACCACACACTACACACTGCTTCTTATATCACTATAGAGGAATTTTGCCAGTTTTCTGGGTTTTTTTCAACCAAAGTCTACACAATGCAGGAATGTGACAGAAAAAGAGAGGCAAGGAGTTGGGGAGAAAGATAAACATTTAAAAGAAGGGTTCCAATATAGAACCATGTCCTACATTTCATGAGAAGTGGCACAGATTGAAAATTCATTCAGACACATGCAAAAAAATATGTTTTCGCTAAACCAATATCTGTAGCATAGATTAATAGGAATAATATCCATGCTTTCTGATTTCAGTTCTGACTAGACTTGGCTGACATAATTATGAGGTAACTAAAAGTAACAGCCAAGGTTTAGAACACTTGCCCCCTTCCTTTGAACTGGATCTAAAAATGCCAAGAGAAAGTATTTTAGATTAAGTGAATAGATTAATAAACATCCTTGGAATATCTATCATTAAGGCTGATTTATTTCGTATGGGCAGCAGTAACTCAAAGAAATGCCACAATATTCCAAAAATATTGCATGTTGCTGTCTCTACCATGCAACGTAATGATGCCGTGTGAGAGCGATACTATCCATATTCTTCTGCAGCACTAATTATTCACAACAGTCAACAGACACTAAACCACTTTGAGTTTACGTGGACATCAGCACAGGAGCCACTCATATTTATAACAGTGACAAATGGCCTTTCATTTGCGAATTTATAGTGAAGCCATAATTTCTTGAGGGAACTGAGAGGTTCATTCAAAAAATTGCCACAACATTTATCTAGGCAAAGATGATGGATATGGTCTACAAAATTAAATGCTTTTAAAAATTAAAATAACGCCAAGGAAAAAGACATGTTCCTTCCTGCATTGCTCACACTTTTAAGTAATAACTGTTCTCAGTGCTTGCAAGGCTTAACCCAGACTGTGTGCTAATACTTATTAAGTATATACAAGCATATTGTTGCTGAATTTGTACTGTGAACTACTCCGCATTTCCAGTGTTAATTATTCATATCTTCTGATTCTGATCTCCTTGTTTTAAGCTATACAACGTCTAATACCTTATATTTAGAAAATTTCTTAATTGCATTTATTGGATTTAGTTCCTCACCCTATTGTATTCTTTAAGGTTGACAGTAAGCATGCGCTACAACAAACTATTATAATTTTATCATAATGCAAATGAAACATATCTTCCATTGAAAAAAATCAAAGTATAAACAGATAATGTTCTCTGAGATAACCAATAAGAAGCAGGATCATTAATGCATGAAGAAGAAAAGACAGTGTTAGGTGACATCTCTACCCTGCCTTCCTTTACACAGGTATAGGGACTTTTCAAGCACAATGGTGTATGTGTGTGTGTGTGTGTGTGTGTGCGTGTGTGTGTGTGTGTGTGTGTATTATGACTATATGTACATAAGTATGGTTTTTTCCAAAATAATTATACCATTATAGAAGTTAGTAAAAAAAAAAAAAAAAGGCTTATCCTGAGTTTAATCATTTAATGAAATTAAGTAAATAGCAATCAATCAATGATTCATCTTTCTTCAACATTAACTACATCAGTTCAAAAAGCCATTGTTCCAGCTGCTGACAAAGTACTTGAGCAAAGTATTTCATACATGAAGATGAGTTTTTTTTCTGTTTAACACCTGCATGGTAACAACAATTGTACAGGTAGTGTACTACATACCCTTATCGGCTTGCTAGCTCCTTGTGGGCAGGAACATCCTCCTGGTCATCATCTTTGGGTCAACAGCAGCCAGTACAGCACCTGAAACATACACACAGCCCCCGAATGTTCTCAAATTCACTGACCCATGCTGACAGAAGATACTGATCAATGAAATAACCATTATTCCCCTGTAATCTGCCTTACTAAAACAGCATGCATCACAATTAGATGACAACTTTACTGTGAACACTTAATTCTCAACTATAATGGCTTCTAAATCTTCATTCTACTTTTATTATAGTCTTCTGTGTTTAACATTTTCCAATTTCAGGCATATACACTCTATTTGGATCATATCACCCCAGCACATACATATCCAACTCCTCCCACAATCTCTTCAATGTCCCACACCAAACATCATCTCTCTTATGTTATCATCTATTGAGTCCAAAGTACCTAAATATGCATAGATATGGAACCACCTACTGGAGCACAGTTGTGATTGCTATTCTTGGTTTTCCACTAGACTACATCTGGAATGAACTAAAACCCAAACTGATGAGTACAAGAAGGATTTTTCTTCGTTGGACCATTTGAGGTGGAAAAACCCACCCTAAATCTAGATCATTTGACGTGAAAAGACTCAGCTTTAATCTGGGCCACATCTTCTGGTGACAGCCTATATAAGGGACATGGAAGAAGGAAGCACTTGCTCATTGCCTGCTTGCCCTCACTTTTGCTGACAAGTTCATTTCTTCACTGGCATTAGCCTTTCAGATTCGGTATATACTGACAACCAGCTGATACATCCAGCCTCATGGACTGAACAACTATTTGATTCCTGGAATTTCCATAAGAAGACAGCCATTGTTGGAATAGTTGGACTACAACTTGTAAGCCAGTCTAATAAATCCCTTAGACAGACAGACACACAGGTTCATTCTAGCAATTTTGTTTATCTAGAGAACCCTGACTAATACAATGGCTGGCATTCCAGAAGGCACACTCCTGACTCTCTTCCCCAATGGCCATCAACTGTCAATAACTCGTAAGTTAGGGGTGAGGCCTCATGAACTCCTCCTTCAACCAGGAAGAATGGTGACCAGCTGGATCTTCTGAAGATCTTGTGCAGGCAACCACTGCTGCTGTGAATTCCTGAGTACAGCAGCCCTGTTGCTTCATCTGACCTTTGGCTCCTATAATCTTACTACACTATCTTTCTTCCAAGTTGTTCTCTGAGCCTCGGGGGTG